>NC_073705.1:5011027-5306027 GCF_023634085.1 Falco cherrug
CTTCCTGAAAAGCAGTTTACCAGCAGGGTCTGGCGGAGGATCTCCCCGACTCCAGGTGACCTCCACAGAACCTCTGCTGGCGCTGGCAATGCGAGTGCCCAACCCTGCTGTGGCCTGACAGCGCTGTGTGCTGGTGTGGGACAGAAGGGGGACCCCTGAGAAAGACACTTGCCCCAAGGAAGGAAATGTGGCAGTTAACAGTTTGTCCTCCACATGCTCACTATTGCTCTTGCCATTACTTAGTTCAGAGAAAAATCTGTTGGGGTTGTTGGGTTTTTTTTAAGAAAAATTTATTTTGGGGAAAGAATTAAGATGAGTTACAAATGTAATCACTGCTTTTAGCTATTGCCGAGTACAGTGCAAGCGGCAGGAGCATTCATGACGCCACACTGTGAAGAGGCACTGAGAATCTGTGGATCAGTATGAATCTCAACCAGAGAGCAAACTGGTCCATCACTCCAACAGGACAGATGAAATGTTTTGTGAAACACAAGGCTGATTGTTCTATATCCATTCATTAGTGCTTTTGGCACCTCATTCAGCCTCCTTTATGACTTATTTTTGTCGGCTTTTCTACTCTGTTACATTAAAAGAGGAACTCTCTTGAATCTCTTTAATGTTCTTGAACTCATAAACCACAAAGCATGTTCTATTTCTGGCAGCCTGTAAGATTTATTACACTAACTGGCCTTGTGTTCACACCTCTGTTGAAAGACAGAAACAAACTCTTCAGGATTCAAGACTCGTTGCTTGTCAACATGCCACTGCATAGTTTGACTTCACCGGACATATGAGGAGAGTAAGGTTTCTCTCCAACACTGTTGTCTACGAAACAGTCCTTAAAAAGGAGCAAGGAATACAGAAACTTGAAGCCACCTGTATACATGAAGCAGTTATCATCCTGCCTGCTTTCATGTAACACCAGAAAAATGCATTTTCTTCTATTTGGGAAACACTTAGTAAAATCATTAAAAGCCATGGATGAAACCATATAAAAGAGATTTGTGTTTCCTTGTCCCAGTATACTCGACATAACAAAGGGCATATACTCCTTAATGCAAATAGATCACACTTGCACAACACTATTCTAAATAAATCTGGGGCTAATGTAGTTTATGAGATACACTGAGGAGGTTAAATTGTTTCTGACTAGGTGGTTAATTAAAGGATTTATTTTGCAATTGCAGAGGACCCATAACTCATGAGTTACTGCACAATAAAAGTGTTGTAGATGTGTAAAATAACACCATGATTAACTTCCCCAAGCCACCTAGCCCCATACAGTTCCGCGTGCCCCTTCCTTGTGCCAACAGCCCCAATCCAAAATTCAAGAACTTCTACCAAACTGTGGCTTGGGGTTGGGTTTTGTTGTTGTTGTTTTTGGGGGTTGGGGCTGTTTTGGTTTTTTTTGTTTGGTTGTTTGGTTTAGTTTTTTTAGCAAAATAGATGCATCTGATGAAGTGGTTGGGTCAGGACTTCTGCCACCTACATCAGAGGAAAAAATATATGGAGGATTAATTATCAAACAAAAGTGGTCTGGAACAGAAGATAGAAATGGCCCAGTAAGACTTTTTAATAGATGGCTCTCATTCTGTTTCTCTCTCAAGACTCCTGAGGATCTTTGAGATCTACAGTGAAGCCTCCATCAGACATACTGCATTTGTATTGCATTTGGCAAGGTCTAGTATTTGTTTTACCATTTCCTCAAAGTAATCTTAATGTTTAATGAAAAGTGACAAAGAGGAAGTGTGAAAAAAATAGAACATGGTTTTCCTTTTAGTTAAAACTCTGATTGTTTTGGTCCATATTAAAAAAAATGATTTTCCTATGTATTTAGCCCTCTAAAATCCATGCCATTCGGCTACCAGCATTAATGATGTTAGGGTGAATTATAAAGAGAAATCAAATTTTCCATAGCATTTGAACGCCATTAAAATGCCAAACAATAAACTACCAGACTGCAAATTAGATCAGTGGAAATATCAAACACATTGCGGTATAAAATCCATAATTGCATTTAGCGCTTTGGCTCCCAGGGGACAGGCTGCTAAAGATCATCACCGTGCCACATATGAGAAGCTATTGACAGAACGATAAAAATCGACAGGCTAACCAAATAAACACTGCAGGCTTCATTAAATATTCAGCAACTGAAATTTGACTATCATGCGCCTTTTTTCCCACTAGATGTGTCCTGCTGCAGCACTCAGAATTTTTACTGTGACAGCAATATGGGAAGCTGTGCCCTGCAGGCCTGCGCAGCACTGAGCGGCGGCAGGACACGGTCAGCACTGTCAGGTACCAGCACCATCAATAAACATGCTGCAGCTCAGACAGGGTTATTATTCTTCTGAATACATTATTAGCCTTGGCCCCAGGAATATCTGGCTCCAAAGACTTTAATTAGAGGAACTGTAATATCTACAAAAGTTTAACACTTCTCCTATGAGGATAGGACACCTCATCCCTAACAAGGCACTCTTTTAAGGAGCTGAGCACTAGATTACCTCCTTTTCTCTCTCCCTCTTTCTACTGGGTGGGGAGACTCAGCGACTGCATGATCTGCATACCCTGAGAATGGAGAGTGTCAAGCTGTTCTAGGCTAGACAGTGCTCAAATGGCCACCTGCATTTAAAGAGACGCAGAGCATGCTGTTCACTTACACGGCTCTACACCCAAGGCCAGAAAGCGCCTGCTGGCTCAGGCTCTGGGATGCTCATCTCTACATGGCTCTGACCTGGGGGAAGGGTAGCTTGCTTTATGTAGCTCTGGCTTTCACATTGTAAAAGGGCCACAAAGGGAATGAGTGTCCCTGGCAGAAGACAGGATAGTGCTAATTTTGAATTTTATTAACAACTTATTTCTTGTTACTCTCTTGGATTACCTGCTGCCAGGAAAAGCGCATCTGTGGCTTACGCAGCCATTCTTTCTGGTCGCAGTGAGATAAATGGAGTTACAGGAAAGCCTGGTACAGGCAGAGGGCACAGAGCCATACCATGTGCTTGTAGAAGAAAAAGAAATCTAAGAAAAGCCAGTATGTCCCAAGGAGTTCTGCAAGCAGAACAATACTTGCAGCTCATGGACCTGGCCTGACCGAAAGAGTGAGAGACTGACTGGGGACAGAGTTTGGGCACCAAACTGTTTAAAATATACTGGCATCTTTCTTAAAATTACATTGAACATTTCAAATTCTGGAAATGGCTCCCAATGTCCTGTCAAGATACATTTCAGCTTGCTCACATGATTGTGTGTGCAGAGTGGCACACTTACTGCTGCAATAGAAAAAACGACAACGAAAAGACTGTGCATTTCCTCCCTCTGTTCCTACAGGCCTCGAGTCTGAAATTAGAACAAATAAAATGTATAATGCATGCTCTGGAAGCACCCAATAGGGTTATAAGAAGCCATTCCCTCTTCATGGAGAAAAAGTTTATGTAAATGACTGATGACAGTGTTATTGTGTGAGGAATATCAATGGAGTAATTACAGTTACATAGCTTGCTGCTGCACTGCTGCTCTAAGCCTGTGTTAATTTTTCACACCACTCCCTTGGGAAAGATCGCAGTGTGCTCCTAAGAGCAGAGCTAATAATCGGAGCTCTGAGCCACTGCCGCTGAAACTAGCCCCAAGGTCTTTCTGAGCAGACTGCTAAACACTGACTGTCTCCCCAGAGAGAAGAGAACAGAGATAAAATGATTAAAAACTGCCAAATTGGACTGGCAATCACTTGGCTATACTGTCAGCCCAAGACAAGACAAATCTCAGTTATTTTTTCTTTTGTGAGCTGGAGAACTAGGCTAGCACAAAGCAGAGTGGCTGGAAACAGAGCAGCGGACAACCCACATTTTCAGGTCTTCACAAGTACTGTGTCAACATCTGCAGACACAAATGATGTGTCAGTGATTGTATTTAACACCAACACAAACCAAGAATCTGAGAAAACCAATTTCTATTTAGGCCTATTGGGACCCTTATTATTATGAGTCAATTCCACTTGTTTGATCCCAGGAATAATTTCAGGACTGAGCAGATCACAGACTCAATAACTACATCTTACTCTATATGAGCAGTTCCCTGAGGTTAGATACTGCTGATACTGTTTGTCCTAAAATTTTAGACAAATGACATACTCTGGTCAGTTCTGTATAGTGAAAGGCAGTGCAAGGATTAAGTGACAGAACACATCTTGAATTTTGTCCAATAAAAGTGCTTTTAAAAAGTCAGCTGAGGTATCTGCACCTCAGCTGTGTGAACATGGCAAGAGGATCCCAAGCCACATCTGATGATCAGTAAAACAAGGTACTGCTTCCCACTGAATTGGAAGAAATACTCCCTATCATAAGAGAAGTGTGCCCCAATTAGTCTACCAGCCAGAAAACAACAGCCCACAGCAAAGCAAGCGTGCAGTTCTGCCATAAACAACTTCAAAAAGGTACATCAACCTTTCCTGGTGAGTGGACACGGAAGAACAACAGCTTGAAATGGCTGTGGGCAATCCCACTGGCCTAGGGCATCGCTGGTCCCCAAAACCTATGTGAGTTGCATCTCCTGTGCACATCCTGCCTTTGGTCGACATAGCTCCATCCCTGCAAAGGGGTGAAAGGGTAACAGCCCTAGACCTCTTCTACCTTCCAATCACAATATTTTCTGCTTGAAGTAACTGCATTAAATTGTAAATGCAGGTGTCAGCATTCATGTAACCGCCTATTCAGGCCCTTTACTGGAGTCTAATTGTCAAGTGGCTTGTGCATATTAATGGGAAAAAGTTAACCCAGTCTGGAACTGGGGCTCACTGACCCCCTCCTATCTATCCACAGCAAGAGAGATGACACAGAAGCTTTTCTCCCCTGCACCATAAATTTCTACCAAACATTTGTTTGTGATTAAAAATACTTCCAGCCCATTCCCTTTTAAAGCAAGAGGAAGAAATCGGGCAAGATTGAACACTGGCAGCTGGCTGGGATAGAGTTGGGCTACATGAGGCAACTTGCTTTGATAAATCCTCCAGTGTTTCTAGTTTTCACCAAAACATCCATGGCCACATCTGCTCCCCAAATATCTCATTTACAGGACAACTACTGGAAGACTCCAACAGAGTTGAACAGGGATTAAGATGATCTGTCAGTGGTGACTTTCTTTATAGGACTGTACCAGCCTTCCCTGCACAGGGCTACCTGGGCACAGATGCCTGCCTGGGGACCACAGTCTCCTGCCACCTACGCTGTGCCCATGTCTTCTGCAATAACAGAGCATATCCTGCACGTGGTACTCTGCCAGCCCTGAAAACCCTGCCTGGAACCATGCACAAAACCAGCCTCTTGTATGAGCAATGGCTGAGAGAGGACAGGTTTGGTCCTCTTGAGCCTAACAGATCTGCATTTCTGGAAACCAGTACTTTTAAAAACCTGCACATGAAGGAGGGAGGGAAGCAAAGCAAAGCAACCCTAACACAGAAATTACTTCACTTTGTTTCCATCTCAGAATAATCCTGCTATAAATGTTTTTGCTCTCAGCTCTGCATCATATATTGGGTGGGTAGAAGTGGAATTTGCGACAAGCCAAGGGATTCACAGGGGAAAAGGTCTGCAGCAAGTTCTCCTCTCTCCATCCTGGAGAGGGAAGAAGAAAGAAGTCCAATGAAAGCCACGTCCCGAGGGCTGTCCCAAGATGAGGGACATACAGGGACATGCAGGGGGCTTAGGCTGAAAAGCCTCCCCATGGGACATCAGCGGGCACTGCTAACTCCCCATTGCAGTCTCTTCTACAGGAAAGCTGCGTGCTGGGGCTGAACTAAAACCACATCTAAGGCAGACTATACTGCAGTTATTAAGTTTTCATTTATTTCATTGATAGCTCATTTTTAGCTGATTCTTTTTTATCTGTCTCAGTGCCTTGTCTGACATGTCCTGCAGGTCCACCCTGGTTTGTTCCAGCTGTGTTGAAAAGCACCATCTCTCCCTTTAAACCCTATGGCTTTTGCTTTTCATCAGAACAAGACAAGCAGAATCCTTTCCACCTATTCCAAATCTGATCTTGCACAGAGAAACAGCAGAACAACGACACAGAGCTCTGTAAAGTCCCATTTATTACCTCCCAGTTATCTATCAGTTAAAGCTAATGTTTCCTGCCCATTAAAAGAAGCTGTTAGGGTAAGTCTCTAAAATAAATTCAGGAATGATATGGCCATATCTACAACCCCTTTCTACTCAGCTACACACACTGACTTAGTCACACACGAACTACTTAATTAAGAGAGTCTAAATCGGCATTTACTTGCAGCCTGGGAAAGTTTAAGCTACCAGAGCCCTCTCTGTAGGGTATTTGTGGAGTGGAAATGCTTCAGGTTGCTGCAGCTCAGATTCAGCAAGTTCAGTCTGCGTGGATGTGACACAGCCCAGCTGGACACCCCTCATCTCCAGTCTTCAACAGAACGCCGTCACCTTGCCAGGTGACAGACCTTTTGCAGTGGAAACAAACATGGGTTTGCTTACCGTCTTTGTTTTCTCTTAAAAAAAATCCGCTAGAATCTTAACTAACTTACACAAAAATAGACCTTTTTCACACACTAAATATACAGTCTATGCACACACAAGACATGCACTTACCACACACTTAAAGAACATTATTATGAGCAGAGGGTCACATTGTAAACAGAAAAACAACTTTCTACTTCAGCTGCTATAGATCCAGATGCTTTCTCTGTTTTGCAATACTCCAGACACATATGATTAAAAAGAACATACCAGGTATTACAACTATTAAACTGTTAGATACAATTTACAATGGCAATAACCCCCTTGTCGTTAGTCTTTGCTAAAGTTAACCAGAAGTTTGTCAGATATTTAACAGCCCGTGGAGTGAACTGAGTTTGTGACTTGTTTCACAGAAGTTTGTTCAGTTATTTCTTACAATCACTAGCTTTTGTTTTAACTGTTTGCTCAAGTTAAGAAAAATGTGAGGCTAACTGGTATGGGGCTTTTTATTTTTGGTCCATTTATACAAAGTGTTCCATTTCATTTGTATTCAGAAGAGCTCAGACCCGATTCTTTGACCTTACAGAAAGTTGGGGACTGAACACCTCCTGGTGCAGGCTGGCAGACTGCACCGGAGCAGTGCCAGAGCCAGGTGAATGTCTCAAGGACCCACCTCGGACAAAATGACCCCTGAGCCTTAAGGGCAGAGGCTGCTGACACACATCAGGACACTGGGGTGCCTGGGTTGGGCGACCAGCCTGGCCCCTCTGGGCCACCCAGCCCCACGTCCCACTATGCAAATGCAGCTAGGGAAGGTCAGCCTCGGTGGCCCTCCTGGAAGTGCTTTGGAAGTGTCCCAAGGGACTAGTTTGGAGGCAGAAGGACATCTAGTGGACCATTCTCTGGAGCTAAGGCAGGAGAAGGCACCAGGCTGTCCTGTCTGATGCACTTTCCTGGCCCTCCAACAGCACTGGGAGATGCAGCACACCAGCTCTGGCATGGACTTAAGTGGACAAGGGTGGTAGAACTACCCAAATGACAGGAAGGGAACGAGCATCCTGCAGTGCCCAAGTTTTATGGGAGACATTATTAACTTAAGTAGAGATGTATGAACCCGGAAAGCTGCCGGTGCTCATTTACTGACAGTAATGAGATTTGACAGATTTTTCTCAAGGATTATAGCATTTAGGCTCCCCCATTCATCAGAAGGAAGATGTTGTCTGGGTGGATGTCTATCTATCCCTCAAAATCTGAACAATTTAAACATGTGGGAGCACATACAAGTTACCGTAAAGTTACTCTGCTCTGCTATTTGTGTCCCCATCAGGGCGAGCACTGCAAACACAAACCAGCCCAGCTTCTGAGTACTCACCAGCAAGACGCAGCGTTGGAAAGGATCAGTAAGAGCTGAGGACGAGACAATGCCCAAATGAACGTTTTCTCACTAGAAGCCCATAAGCTCAGCTTGTTGCCTGCACCTCTGGCTAAATTCACACAGAATTTATCCCCAAACTTCTCTGGATTTGTAGCTTAACAAAGGATCCCTGGGCTTAGCAATTCCACCAGACGATGAGAAGACCAGTTTACAAAATGTCTTAGCTTTCTAAATTTATTTCTGGAGCTGATAATTTAGGGCCTGACACCACGTGCAAGTCTTGCCTGAGCAGGAACCCTGTGTGGTGTAATCGTTTCCTGCTGCGAGGGCACGGTGTCTGGATCAAGGCTCGCAGCCGACACGCTTCTGCCTGACATCAGGCTGGATCAGCTGCTTCTCCGTGCCACCAGCACAATCCTTCAACCACTCCGCATGAACCAACTTTCTCTTTCAGTGGCACAAGTGTTGTCAGTGTATGAGCTGGTGTTTTTTTTTTTTTTTTCTTTCCCTTTTGCTTCAGTTCTCAGGGGAATGAACTGGGAGGTGCAGATTTTATTATGCTAATGAAATAAGAGCACAACAGCCCTCTGAAGCATGCAAGCCAGAGTCTAGGGGCAGTGCTAAAAACTTCTCCCACAGGGAAAACAGATACAAGGCTGGCTTTGAAAGTGGGCGTCTTCTACACTAACCACTGCATTGTCAGAAAACCACAGCTGTCCACCACATGAGCAAGCTCAAATGTAATTGCATTGGGGCGTGCTGACAGTACCATGCCCGCAGTGCAGCACGCCCAAAGTGCTCCCCTGCAAGAAGGGGCAGCTGCTCAGGCTTCTCACAGCCCCGTGCTGATGGCCTCTCAGACCAACACTTGTGAGCAGAAATAAAGAGGGCACGGCACATACTGGGCACCAAGTTGAGCTGTGCCACAGTGAGCTTTGCTGTTTGTCTTCCGAAAGGTGAGGTGCAGAAGGGCCTCCCTGGATGTTTCTAACATAGGAACTTTCCCCTGCTGCCTCCTTTTTGACTCTTCTACATGCAACAAATTTTATCGGTGCATATCTTGCAGCACAGCCTCAGTGTTAGCCTACATTGTAAATCTTCAGCTGCATGATTCCTGCTGGGTTCTGATCTTTTGAGAAGCTGTGCATAACCCCTCTCCAGACCAGCTATTTGGCCTGTCATGCTCTTCCAGTATATGCAGAACAGCTTGGGTCTTCCAGAAGAAAACAAACAAACAAACAAAAAAAAACCTCAAAACAAGGCCATTATTAAAATGAGTTTACTAAACAATAATCATAGGAATAGTTAATAAGCACAGCCTTTCTGTGTTAAGTAGGAAATTAGATCCACGGCCCCATTACTATTTTGAGTGAGAAAGCAATGATGCCTTTAATTATGCATAGTCTGCTTATTTGAACTGTGTTGGCTGTTGTGAGGGAAATAATCAATGTAAACGCCTCCTGAGGTCGCTCCTGAGGCAGATGTGAAATGAACTAAGTGAGCAGAGCAGTGCGTATAATCATATCAAGCAAATCCCCAGGTACTAGCCAGAGAATCACACATACATATGATTTATACACTCTCAACAACTCAACACTGACACCCCGAGCCATTTTAACAGCAGAGCTTGCATATTGCTTTGAATTCTTATCTACACATGACAAGTCAAATTTTTGAAGTTGGAATTAAATCTGTGTGTTATACAATGAATATAGCCTCCACTGAACTCAGTGGAAATCCTGCTTGATTACAGATCATGCAACTCAGCTCCTTTTAAAAGCTGTTTGTATTCTAGGGGTTTTGAGCAGAATTCACCAAAGAATTCCTTCGGAATTCCTTAAAGACAATTTTCAGTAGACGTTCAACATGAAAAAGCTTTAGAACCAAACCCTGCTCTAGTGGGAGATGCAAGAATCAGTCTGGAGGTATTAGCTTTTAATTTCTATATCGCTATAGTACTTATCCAATAACAAGCTTTGATCTGAATTTGTTTACAAAGCTATCCAGCTTTTTTGTGATTTTTCAAGTTTCTGAGTTCAAGCAAATATTTTGAACATGAGAATCTATTTTTAGTGTGAATTGGCAGCATGTGTGTTAAAACCATGAAGGAGAGGTTACACCACCTGAAACAAGCCTTTCTGGGTTAGATTCTTTCACCATCACCTTTCAGTAACTCGGATATTGTGGCAATGCCACAGCTTACCTTTAAATGCACGTTTTACTGCTGTAGGGAGCCTTCCCAAGAAGCATACTTAAAAAAAAAAAAAAAAAAAGGAATTGTATGGTGATTCAAAGCATCTATTTGGCTGCTACAGCTTGTAGGAAAAATTGCAGTGTGCAAAATCCAGTCCTAGAATAACCACTGAAGTTTCTTCCAGCTCTGCTGGGAAGGAATTTGCTCCAGAATTCCTCAAAAACTGACATACCCTCTGCAGCAGCTCAGCCACTGTCACCCCACGGGGCCACTCAGCCAGCCCACCTGGCCAGGGCTCCCGCCAACCCAGCCCGTGCCCAGGCCGCCATGGGCAGCTGTGGGGCGGCTGCAGGGCTGGCACTGGCAGGACCATGGGCACCCACCCCTGCGGCCGCTGCCACGGCTCCCACCTCAGCAGGCCAGGGCCCCCGGGGCCTGCTGCCCACCTCTCCATAGCCACCGCCATGGCTCCTGCCTCAGCAGGCTGGGGCCCCTGGGGCCTGCTGCTCACCTCTCCCCCACAGCCCCGAGCCCGTGCTGGCTCCCTACCAGCTATGCCCGCCAAGGAAAGCCAGCAACGGATTGGAGAAGGACAAATTCTGGCTGATTTACATCCACGTGAACCCAATTGCTTTGGTTCGCACCCTGTAAATCACACCTGCCAGGGAAATAACCCTGCCGCCACCCTGCACACAGCCCAAGCACAATGGATTTGGCAACAGGACTCAGGTATCACAAGTCCCAGGTCAACGCATCCATCATGTCTCAGGGATGGCACACAGGTCCTACGCTCAACCATTTTTTACAGCTGCTTGCTGCGAGAACTCTTTTCAGTTAACCCTGATGAGCTTGTTTTCTCCCAGCCCATCTGCTGCAGCTGTGAAAACACGATGTTGCACCTGTGACATCACCTCCGTCGCCATGGTGACAGGCCGTGTCCTCAGCTACACAAGGCCTGCTTGAATTGCAAATTCCTGCCCAGCGAAAGCAGAAGATGCTGCTGCTCTGCGCACCAGCGGCTGGAGGCAGCTGTCTGCAAGCAGAGCCGGGTCCCGGCCTTGGGCACGTTCTCCAGAGGAGAAGCTGCCTTGGAGCAAGCCAGGCCAGCCCAGCCGCTGCGGGCTGCAGCCTGCCCCAAGAACAGCGCTGGAGGCGACCAGCTCACCCTCAGCCAGCGCAGCAGCAGGGACCCCAGGGAAGGTCACGCTCCACCAACAGCAGGTCTGCAAAGCAAGAAGCCTTCTGCCCTGTTAAATGCTTTCCTTCCATGACAACTGCATCCTCACACAGCTCAGGGAGTGCTGGAGTGTGGAATTTCTGTAATTCCCCCTCTCTCAGAATAAAGTTTCTAAGATGTTTCATGCAAAGCCTTCTGCTCCCAAAAGCACGGTGAAAGACTTCTTTGCTCGAAGCTGAACTACCACAGCCATTGCTCAGCACAGCTTTCTGAAATCTCATCGCTGCTGGTGAAAGAACCGTATCACAGTTATAAAGCAGTTCCTCAGTGCACATTTGGGTGTTTTTGTATGGACATCTGCTCTCCACTCCAAATGCAAGATTTCTGCAGGTCCCTCATCCATGTGTTAAAGGGAGTTTGATCTTTCACAGAGACATGCACTGGCGTGAACTTCACCCTAAGGAGTTAAATCAGCTTTTGCTATGGAAACTCTCATGATAAAAATAGATCCTCCCGCTCTAAAGGATTTGTACTGTGCATGATTTAAGGGGCTTATTGAACTATCCTGTGCAGTTTGTTTTGTTGCACAGAAATCATATTTGTCAAAAATTTCTTTCTTTCACCAAGATTCATTTGAATAGGTTCTGCTGTAGTGGCCCTATTGTGGGAAAACAACTAGTGTCTCCTTTTCAAATAGAAAAGATAAGCTTATGCTTCCTTGCATTTTGGCTAGAAATAAAAGTTTTACAGTTAAAAGCATATGGTGGTCTACAATTATTATACATAATCCTGCAACCTATCCCTAAGCATGTTACCATAAATCTTTAACAGTAAATAAGTCTGAATAGAGGTATCCAGGATCATAAAGAAGTATTTTGTGTGACTTCAGACCTTTCAAGTCTACAAGACAGCTATCTCCAAAACATGCTAAAAAAAATCCAATGAGAGACTATGGGCTGTTATTTGTGTCCCTTGGATTTGTCTGTTTAATGCTCTTAAAATTGAAATGCTGTGATTGTGATTCTAGAAAAATACATTCAGTCCCATGTTTTCTGGGAGTTGAGTAGACACAGCTGGGTATCAGGAGCTTAGTTTAAGATTCTTTGAATGCAGAAATAACGTTGATTGATTTTAGTTTTATTTTTTAATAGGGCTCTTCTGGTCACCTGAAAATAAATTGCAAGTGCAAAGGCACATCCAGTCACCATCAGCTTGGCAGGCCTGGAAAAAAGTGACTGGCATGAGTCCTGAGTGAGCCTCAAGGCAATGATCAGATGAGCTATCTCCTTGCTACCTGCCTAGGTAGCACAGCACACTGAGGATATGCTATTTTTGAATAAGAGGTATAATATTTCTAATCCCAGCTTCTCATTTTACCCCTATATTACATGTACAAGACATAAAAATATTTTCTCAGCAGTTTATGAACTGTGAGCACCAGTGAAACGATGCATCTCAGCACTGCAATGCTTCAGCACGTCTGCCAGAAGAACTGTAACAATGGGCTTTGTCAGTGCGCGCAACCACAAAACATGGAGATGCTCCAGGAGCATTGAATAGACTCCTATGCCACACACACAGCTGGAATGACCTGAAATTCCTGTCCCCTCTCTTGAAATAATATGGGCAGAAGCAAACAAGGTTTCCAGACCGGGGTACGATCAGGCCGTCTGTGGGACGGTGTGTCGCAGGCAGCAGCAGCCCTCCTCCACCTGTGGGTCTGCATTGCCCAACTGCAGAGCAGGCATTCCCATGGGCTTAGCCTTCAGGCAGAACTTGGGGGATCACACAGCCGTACACACATGTGCACACAAGCACATCTGCACACACTCACATTTTCCAGCCCCTTAAAGAAAATAAATTGTATGAACGTCATGCATATTTTAAGCTGATACCCTGGGGGATTTTCAGACCAAAAATGCCTTAACCAGAAAACTTTGTATTTTCCTTGCTCTCAAAAACTCAGAAGAATTCATATACAAACGATGACAAATACTTCATTCAAAGAGACAGTTACTCCCAGAGCAGAGGGAATAGGGCCAGCTCAAGTAGTTAGAATGGCTGCATGCAGCTAGCCCCTTTGCTTCAAGACCACAGGAATTGTTTATCACTGAGACTCTCCCAGGCTAATTGAAACCAGCCCTGACTTTTGAACCTGCCAGCACTAAAGAAACTTTAAGTGTTTTCTCCTACTGAGATTTGGCCTATGGGGACTGCTCATTGCTCACCCCTCAGTCATTTTCAGTTCATTTTATTTCCACCTTGAATGAATCCTTAGTCTAAAAGATGCTTAAGCAATTCTCCAGTAAAATACTTCATTTATAGGACAATGAAATTTTGAAACCATGTTGCTCATGTTGCATCCTTTTAAGGATTGATACTAAGTAAGTTTGAATCCATACATTACAGACCCCTATTATAAGATAGTTTCAATAGTATCTTTGCAGTTTACATTTTATAAATGTAACTTACTGGCATTTGCAGTGTACAGCATGTTGCACTTATGATTTTCACAAGTTCTTGGAAGTAGAAGTTCATGCAGGGAATAGGAAAGACAGTCCAGTCAACCTGAAGCTGGTTTGACATTTGCTAAAATCAACCTGAAAAACATCACCGTCTGGCTTCCCTAGTGGTATGTGCTGTACTAGACAGGTATGCTGGCCCACCCTACACATGAATGGGGAATTATTTTTTTCCAGTACATAACTTCATTTGGATGCTGCAATAACAGGACACCAATGCCTGCCTACAAAAAAACACATGTTGGAAGACATTGCAACCATGACACTCTACTGCTAACATGCAATCCACAGCCTTATCATTGATGAAGAAACTGATACAGGTCACAGCACCAGCTCCTGGCAGCCTGACATCCCAAGATCTCTTCCAGCTCTCCTAATCCCCCCAGGACACTGCTCAGTGCATCACAGATTAAGTCAGGACAAGCAGGCAGGCAACAGCACATTTATCTTCTCTGCAAACATCAGTTCCAAGAGAGATTCCACAGATAAGACAAGTTCATTCAAATTCATTCATCTGAGAATAGAAACCTGAGCCAAAACTAACATGCATTTTATGCTTATTTACAGACCACCAGAGACTAAAGGATTCACCAAGAAATTCACAGGTACCTTCTCTTCGATGGTAGTGAAATGCCACAGACTCGTTCTCCTGGGAGGTTTCACTGCACACCGGTCCAAAGTTCAGCTCCTTCCCAGGGCTCTTTCTCTAGTCCTGCTCACATCTTCCATTGTGCTGTGGAACCGACCTTTGCCCACGCAGCAGTAAGGGGGCCACTCTATGCCTGTTGCAGTCTGGACAGATGATCCATCTCATTACCACAGTAGCCAAAGAACTACAAGCCCACAGGCCCCAAGAAACACTCGCAACTTGATCACAAAAATAACTTCTCTGCACTCTCAAGAGTTGAGTATGTTCATCTGCCCAGAAACTTGGGGCACCCCAATGAGCATCCCTACTCTTGCACTTACAGCCACTCCACTCCTGCAGCCCAGCACATCAACCAGGAAACACCCCAGAAGACAAGTGGCCACTTTCAAACTTCTGGAGAGCTTGGCAGCATGTGAAGCTAATAACAAGGAGCTACAGGTCTCACCTGTGCCTCTTGGGAGGAAAGGAGAGCTGCTCAGGAAGAGTAATAAAATGGTTTAGATCTTTGTCTCCAGGACGATTTCAAGATGCAGTGATGATGTGCTGCTGGATCCCTCGCTTAAAGTCCCTGCAAAGATCAGCTTCTTCTCTGACATCTTCTGTGAGTGGTACACACAGCTATGAGTTGCCTCTGTATATGGAATACAACTGATGGTTTGGAAATAGAGTCCAGTTAAGTTAAAAACTGTGTGTGTGTTGTGTCCAGTGGAACCCAGTGCTCAGCTCACAGTCAGTAGCCACGTCATGTCCTACACGAATAAGATAGTGGTGATGTCAATCAACAAGAGAGAGGAAGAAGAACTGCTTCATTGAACCTATGTCGTGATCTCCTGTAGAAAAAAGGACAAAACCAACCTTCTTTTTCTCATTCCCTACCTTGCCTCATTTGAATGTGTAGCCGGTAGTCTGAGAACCTCATCAAAAGAGGACACAGAGCAGCTAAACCTCTCCTTGTGGGGAGGACATGGGAAAGCAAATGGTATGTGACAGACGTTACTCATAGCGCTTACACAGAGCTAGATGGTGTTTGGGTCTGGGGACTCTTAAGTGCTGGTACATTTAACTATGAAAATCAGAAGGCTGAGAGGACTACGTGCCTTAGAGCTCTATGTGCTCTGAGCCTCAGCCACTGCAGCAGTGAGTGCCAGAGCAGGAGCTGGAGAAACTATTCAGGGATGTAATAGTGCTCTGGTGAAATGGGGCACCCCAGCTGGACTGCATGGATGCACCGATACGGCTGCACTGATAACAGCTCCTGTGTCCACAGCCAGGGTCCTGCTCACTGCTGTCACGGACCCCAACACATAAATTCAATGAGGCTGATGGCTGTGCCTCACCAGGACCTCTCCTAACCAGCTACTGGCAATGCTGGCATGCATCAGCAGGAGTAGCAACTTCCAGGAGCTCTGCAGGCCACAGCAGCAGTATTTTCCACACATGCCAATACTTTCAAACTGTGGGTACTCCCTCTTGACGGGATGCAGGAATGCTTGGGGGCTTTGGATTAGCTCCTGGAGCTGGAACAGCCATGTCAGCACGGCACAATGCCCAGGCTGAGAAAAGTGGGGGCGTTAAGAGTCAAGTTCACCTGAAAGTGGGACAGGGGGTAAAACAGCTTGGGAAACGCTGACAGAGGCTGCTTGACACTCAACCTGTCCCGAGGAAGCCTCAGGAATGCCTTCATGCTCAGTATCATGCAGGGATCAGCCTGGCAGGCTCACACGTGCATACCAGTTGTTTCCCCTGGGACCAAAGCAGCAGCAGAAACATCCCGTCACCCCATGGCATGTGGGAGCAGTCCCAGTGCAAGTGTTGATGCAAGTGGAGAGTCACCCCCACCTTGTACAAGGCCCGCCTATCTAATCACCTCCTTACAGTCTCATGTCCTCAGCCCTCATGAAGGGAAGAGCTTTACACCATGCTACTGTTCCTTCTCCACTGTGGGCATCTGTGCCCCAGCGCGTGGGTGTGCGCATATGCCGTCTCACCATATGCAGCAAATTAACGCTTCTTTTACCAAGATGACGTTGCCTTTGTACCAAGCAGTGACAGTTCCACCACACCTGAGAACAGTGAAAATGGACTGCTCCTGCGCTCTCTCTGCTCTCAGTTGCCACAGACAGCCAAGATGCCCAGGATAAAACACCCACAGCAACTTTGCTGGTGGGGTGTGAAGATGTCCTTGCAAGTGCTGAGGCCCTACAGGACATCACCACTTCCTTCGTGGGACACACACTGACATATGTTATCCTACAATGCAAAGAGTAATTAGGACTCAACTGTATGGTACTATGGACGGGCCTTCACCTGCAGGCTGTGAAAATGAGATTGTGGGCTGCAAGTTCATGGGTTAAGGAAGTGGGAGATGTCATTTCAACTCTCCCCTCCCCTCGAGGGGGTTCACACCTTTCATCATCCTGGCAAGCACCCTCACCTGACCTGCGAGCTACAAGGTGTCTGAGGCAGGTCCCCTCTCCACCTTCCTGAGGATCGCTCTCCTGTGCAGACAAGGGGTCACCAGGTGAGGGTCCAAGGAGCTGATGTGATCTGGGAAGACAAGCAGCAAGGGCACTCATCCAGCCAAGGCTAGCAGGTGCCAGCGCCCACCCAGCGCTGCCCACCGCTGCTTCTGGGGTGCTGTCAAGAGGAGCAGGGCGCAGGCTCCCATGAGCACTCCAGGCTGTTGCAGGAAGGGGGAGAGGGAGCAGCACCACCAGTTCCTCCTCTGGCAGTGCTTGAAGAGAAGGTTTTGGCTGCCGCTGCATTTTGTGCGAAACCTGATCTTGTCAGCACGGTGTGCTCTCAGCATGCCTACCGCGTCGAGCCCCGCAGGGCCGGGGTGCAGGAGCACCTCCTTTCTGGAGCGCAGTCAGCTGGGCGCGAACCAGCACCTCTGGAGAGGCCAGGCTGCCCCAGCACCCACACCATGCGGCAGGCAGCAGGTCTGGGCACCGGGGAGGCAGCCCCTCACCTCGCACGCCTGCGCTGCTGAACACTCTGCCTCCAAGACCTACTTTACACCTTTGGCTTAGCACTGAATTGGGCCAGACTCTACTGTAGCTGCTCCGCTGGGTTCTCCCTTGCCATACACAGCGGGCAGGGTGGCAAGCCTTACCGACCCATCTCCCCATCTCGTCCAGAATAAACCACATTCTAGGTGTCTGCAGAAAAAGGGACCAGGAACCACGGTCTACCCCAGGGACAAGTGCAGTGCAGCCTAAGTAAGAGCAGCATAGCTCACTCTGCCCTGCAGCATCGCCACCACCAAAACCGCCCCAGCTCCCCAGTCCTATGCTAGAACAAAATAACACCGGGGGACACCAACTATATCAGCAATAGCCGTACCCTGACTATTGCCTACATGCATACTCTTCACAAGAATGAGATGGAAAAAGAGATTGGAATCCAGCCTTTAGAATAAAGATTTAAATACTGAAGCTGTACGGTCCAAAGCTTCAATCTGCCTCCCCAGAAGTCTCCAAGTCACAAACCCCCTAAGGCTGGGAGAGGTCGTGGGGCAGCAGCCCCCACACTCTCTGTCTTACTGACCTCTCTTCCCGAGCACCATGCCTTGCCGCTGTCAGAGCACCTGCCCTGCTCTGACCCTCACAGCCACTCACACTTTTTATGTTCATCAAGTGAATCAAGTAAATCCCCTGCCTTCAAAATGGAAACACAAAACCAGTTTCTATTAATTTAAAACAACCACACACATTAATTATAGCTATTAAAAGCTACTCTGTATTTATACTTAATAACAGCATCTTTATTGGGGGCTTGAGAGTTCACGCTCATCTGACAGCCCTTTTCTGGAAGGTCTGAGCTAGATAAAGTTGCATAAACTTTACACTGGCTTTGCCCTGCTTTAGTGAAAGTACTGTAGATTTACACTGCTGTGAGACAAAAATTTGGCTGTAAAAATGTGAAATTACAAATCTAACCTCTACAAAATCCCAGCATAACACAAACTGAATTCAAATACCAGGAACAAAATATTTTCTTTTAAAAATTCTTGCGTTTTTAAGCATGAATTCATTCCAGTCCATGTGACTCTAGCTGGCAGCCAGCTTAGTACTGCTCCCTACTGTCAGTACTAAAACAAACAGAAATTTACAGCCTTTCTTCCATTCAAAATTGTCACAGAGCAAATTACTAAAAACAAGTAGCGTATCTGACAATTACAGCCTTTCTGCAGGTCAGAGGCTTCTCTCCTTGCTCATAATGGGTAAGCAGACTAAACATCTCCTTTGTAACCTCTTTTCCTTATCAGAATTACTCTAAACCATACCTTTTTTTTGCCCATTTCCCTTATTCTAACCCCAGCATTTGTTCTCTGTTTATTATCCAACATAAGTCACAGCATACTGCACCCATGCATTGTTTTGGACAACTTCTGTCCCCAGTCACTGTGGCATTACTAAAAGCATATAGCGAGACTCGTTTTGAAGAATAAATGAGTGTGTTTGTTTTGTTTTTCACAAACGTGTACAAGTAAAGCTTCATTACCAGGCCGTTTCAGAAAGGATACTCAAAAGCATATTGAAAACAGCAGCTTTAAAATGAAAAGCCAAGGGAAGTGTTTCTCTCCCTTCCAGGCTCACAAGACACAGTGTGTGCTGCCCGAACGTCCCTTGGGAAGGGAGCCAGGATAACGTCCCTGCCTCTGGTCGCTTCCTTTCCTAAGCTGCAAGTCTTTGGCTTGTCTAGAAGAATGGCAACGGTGAGGAAAAAGAGAGAGAAAACTGCAGTAAGGGTAATGCAGAATGGCCAAAGAAGTATACTCCCACCTGCCTGCTGCGCCTCCATAATACAGAGGACACATACAGATTTGCTGCAAGGGGAAGATTCAATTTTTTCCCCTTTCTTGGTGCAGCCGCTTGCTAAATGTGGCATTGGCCTGTACCTACAGAATTTCTGCACATCAGCTATTAGGAACGATGCACCCTTTATGCAGGAAATGTAGGATCACTATTTTCTTTTTTTTTTTTTCCTTTCCACAACACCGCAGTTCGGGTGTTTTAGCAGCATCACAGCCCCCATTTCCCTATACGTCATCTTGGCAGGAACGCCAGCGTAGCTAAACCACAAGACGGCACTGATCCTGAGCCGTGACTGACCCCTACTTGATAGTCCCATTTTTTTCATGGGGTATTAGTTCATAAAAGATTCTGCAGATCCACCTAAAGCTCCTTCCTCTCTGAATTTCCTCATGATGCAATCCATTGAAGTTTCAGGATGGGCTTTATTACAGCATATGCTGAGGCTTCAAATGTTAAGCAACATTTTGAAAAGGCAGCATCTGTCTCTGCAGGCAGGAAAACCCTTTTGTTACCATATTGAACTGCTACGCGTAGCAAGAGATGCAGTTCAAGCAGTAAACTCTTGATCTTCACTCAAAAGTCTCTACTTTCACTTATCAGCCTGACATCTCACAGTGGGGCCACCTGACCAGACTATGGGGCTGGCTCCAGGGCTTGCAGACTGGAACCAGACCTCTGAGGGAACAGGGGCGGACGGAGGTGGCCAGCTCCCTGGGACCCTCCAACACAGTTCAAAGTGACATGTTTCAAACAGTCCTTTCCTCCGTACCCCATTGCCTTCAAAGCACAAACAGCTTTATAGCCTGAAGCATGTAAAGTATTCATTCAGGGATGCATGGCAGTTGCTCTTAGCGGAGGAAGGAGCACAGCTCTGCAGAGACATTCGTATCCCGTGCCCTTCCAGGGATTTTTCTAAAGGAGTTTAAAGCTCATTCCATTCTTTGATTTCTGCCATCCCATTTCTGCCAGATCTTTACAGGTCTCTGTCAGAGCTCACACACAAAGAATTTTATGCAGAAATACCGTAACCCAAAAAAATAAAAAAAGAAACACAAGCTCCCCAGCAATTGGACTCCGAAGTTCAAGAAAAAACTTCTCTGAAGTAGAAAATGAGTTAACACATAATTAGGGGTTTTCCCAAAGAGACTGAATAATTTATGGAAAGTTACTGACATGTTCCTGACATGTTTAGTCCAGTTACGCCTTTGTACAATATTAGGCTGTGACATCACAGCACTAAAAGACAATGTTTTCAAAAGAAAAATCAGTTATTGTAAAGACAACAGAGTAGAAGCTCCAGAAACTGCTAAACTTAGACCATTTTCCTAAATCACGATTTCATAAAAGGAGAAGGAAAACATTCCTGGCTGTGTGCAATGTGTGCTGAAGTCACAGGATCCCACTTGTAACAACTTTCCTTCCCCTTGTCACAGCTTAAATTAACTACGCTCGTGAGGCAAATGAACAGAACAGAGCGCTCTGCCTGAGTCGTTCAGCAATTTGTTACCAAAACTGTTCCCGGAGCAAAGACCTACTCACCACTGGTCAAAAAGAGTCACCCTAAATCTGAATGGACAAGTTTTCCATACTGATAAATGGATACATGGAGCACATATTTTTGCAGAGAGCTGCAGGAAAATGACTGTCTTTAAACAAAGAGAGGGTGCTTCTTTCTATGTGAAGATACAGACACTGTTTATCTAATGGTTGGAAAGTTTACAAGAAAACAGCAAACTTCGTGCTGTGGTTGTTGAACTGAAGTAGTACTTTAGTAGAACCAGGTTTTTTTGGTAATTTTGTGGTTGTAACAACTATTTTCTTTACATACTGCTATAGAAAAGGGACTCTTTTTAACTTAATTGAAGACACTATCAAGAGTAAATATACTGGGGCTTTTAATAAAAACAGTATGAGGAGAACATTCAAAGCTAAATAATCAGAAGCAATTTGTGTTCATGAGCAGAATGATGTGTCATTTTTTTCCCTTGCAACGCTCTGTCCTGGATCAGTTTTGAGACTGTGGCAAACTTTAAACCTATCTTAAAATAATGAACAGCAGTGAGGGTTGAAGATAGTTTGAAAAATACGCTGGAAAGAGAAAACATATGCCACAGAGTGTGGTGCAAAAGTCATATTTCATGCATGACTTTAGAGAATGTTAATAAGGATTAGAACCATACTTCAGCAGAATAACAATCAGTCAAAGAAGTGTAATTAATTTTTCTTTAGATCTCTGTTAGACAAAAATACAGGAGAGATAGCATTGTTGCCTATAGATTTCGCTCCAGCTAAGAAATATAGCCCTTAAATACATGTTGTAATTGTACACTATAACTGGAGTGTAGTACATGACTCATTTGCTTTATAGTTGTTGGGTTTATAATATTATGAATCCAAAAATATTTTAAACTTCAATTTTTTTTTACTTTGGCCAATAAATATGATTAAGATAATACATCCAAAAACATATGTAAGCTGTGTATGTGGGACATATGGAAAGCAGATGTGTTCTTAATTTACATATGACCTAAAAAAATCAGCTGATTACCAGAGATGGTACTTTGTGAAGCTGTTTTGGACTCGGAAGCATTGTTGCTAGCTCAGCACCATTTTAAAGTAGGCAGCTTGCTCTTCTTGTGCCTGAAGCCCCAAACTCATTGCTGCAGCAAGACTATCCCTGGAACAGTGATCATTTGGCTTCACACAGAACAGCCCAGAAATGGAAAACCAAGATCATTTGTTTCTAAACACAATTGTTATTGAAAACTTCTCTTTAATATTTTAAGTGTATGTTCCAGCATACACTTACAAAACTTCAGTTGTGCCCTTAATAACGCTCCCTCAACCATAATAATAATAGAAGCCATGCTCCATTTCCACTATAAGCCCAACTCTGAATGCCAAAATCAAAAGACAAAGCTGCGTCCAACTCACTGGTGCAGAAATCATGCCAAGGTGGTAGTCACTTTTTTCAAAATCACAACAGATCAGGGAAACACTTTCTTAATTATAGCCCGTTACGATAGAGGTTCTCTGGGGACCATGTTCTGGTTTTCATTTTCTTAGCTGTACCTGATAAGAAAACAGTAACTTACCATCAGATATAAAAGGCAACAAAAAGCTTCACTTATGAGGCTCTCTCAGTAGCGTACGGACCAAGAAGGAACTTTCCCATGCCAGCATCAGAAGTCAAAGCTGAGCTGCAAAGTGGGCTGTCAGAAATACAAGGTTCCTAACTCTTCTTAAAGCAAACAATTTTCTAGCCTTTTTCTGAGAAGAGGTGCTTCAAATCGCAGGGGAGACTCTCACAGGGATGAGATAGCTTTCCAAAACACAGGCTAATTGAACACACCACTGGTAAATAAAGACACATTTTTTCAGGCAGGCATTTGTCACAGTTAGGAAATTCTCACTCTTCTGCCAGGCTCCAGCTTGGCAGTGTCCAACGGGAATCGCTCCAGCCAGAGTCCTCCCCGCAGCAGCGCCAAGCTGCAGACCCAGCACTGTGAGGGGCTGGGCAGGATCGGGTGCTCAGGTGCTCAGGTCTCGCACTGAGGGTGACAGCTCTGGCCAGCTCCACTGCAGCCACTTCCTCATCCCCTCCTGCAGCGGACGAGGGGAGCCATCCTCCACCCAGCAAGACAGATGCCAGGAAGACCTTGCACAGCCTCTGCACTCCCTCAAGCCAACAGAAAGTATTATTTTTTTTAAGCAAACAATATTTTAAGATCTGTCTTCTCCCTCCTCCCTGACGACATGTAATTTGGGATTCACTGGCAGAGCAGTGACTGCAGCAGACCCAGTGAAGCGAGCCCATGCCCAGCCCCACTGCTCACCCTGCTCCGGCGGTTTTCCTCCACAGCTTCAAGGAGCCTTCCCTAGGAAAGGCTGCCCACTGCCGCTTCCAGTCACGGTGGGGGCTGCCCAGCGAGGGCATGAGGTGCTTGCAGCCAGTGCCTGCCTCAGTACCACAGGGCGGTCTCCTGGGCATCTTCCCGCTGCACTTCCCGCCTGGGGCCAAGGCCGCAGCCCTGCAGGACGATGGCCAGGAGCTGTCCCAGAGCCCCGCACGGGCCCAGGGACAAAAGGGCTGTACAGGGATCTGGGTATGGATGGGGTCTCTGCCCGGCAGAGACCCCAGTATGCACCCAAGCACAGCAGAACTGCTGTCTGCTGTTTCTCAGGTATTAAGCTTTAAACCATATACAACCAGGGCTTGTTTCCCCAGCTTGGGCTCTGCAGCCCACACCATCCTCCTGTTCCTCATATATATGTTACGTATATAATACTGGCACACTTTGTCACAGCAGAGCTGAGGTGCAAAATTCACACAGCTCCCTGGCCTGGCAGGCTGCGATGCTGAGACGCTTTGCCCTGGCTGTAACATGGGTGCAAACCCACGTGCTGGGACTGGGTCTCAGAGCTCCCATCCACAGGGTTTGGTTCTGCCGCGTGGTTTCTCTCCACTCCTCTCGAGTGCAGGAACACGGAGGCCGGCAGGCAGGCACCAGGCAGAGCAAGCTGGTGTGGCGAGTGGTCAGTGTCACAGGCATTCGGCAGACCTACTGCTGGATTAGGATCCTGAACAATTTCTCCTCCCTTTCCCCTCTGCCAGTATTTTTCTTTCCTTGTCCCAGAATCTGTCCTCCTTCCAGGAAATCTCTGTTTATATCAGACAAGGCCATGGGACATGCCGTTATTGTTGGATTCTCGTCCAAAAACTATTGCTCCTTTGGCTCTGCTCCTCTGCAGACAACCCTCCTCCACTGGCCACTGCCAGGGCTTGCAGCACACACAGCCCAGCCCCGCCAGTGCTGGCCCGGGTGCCCCCTGCCACTGCCGGCACCCACGGAGCACAGCCTGTAACAGACTCCCCGTCGGAAAACTAAAATCCAAACCCACTTGTCAGAGCTACCTAATACAGTAGGCACAGAAGTTCTTCCATGCTAAATCCTAAAAAATTACTCCTGTGAGTTGCGGCATTGCTACACCAAGGAGAAGTAAAAAGGGCTGTAGAAAAGAACCCAGCCCATAGACTGTTGGGGACATTTTCTCATCATCATCACAGATCTCATGATCTGAAACATCTGCATTGTCTTACACTGGTCATCAAGACCCACTGTCCCTCTGAACTCCAAATGTTTCCCTTCTCCACCGTTCGATGCCTCCCTGGGTCACAGGCCCTCACACACAAATCATTTCAGCCTTAGGAGGGGGCTGAGAGGAAGGCAGGGAGGCTCTGAAATTCAATCCCCAAAGGTTTTTTGGTTTTGGTTTTTGGGTGGGTTTGGGGTTTTTTTTTGGTCCAAACAAAAGTTATTTTTCTTTCAATAAGAACACTTTAGCATCAAGTGCTGCTAACATAGAAACACCACCCCGGTTGTTTCCACCATTTACTGACCCTCTTGCTCAGAGAAGGGCAGGACATGTCAAGAGGAGCTGAGGAGCTGTTGTGTAAAGCTTCAGGGCATGCTGTGAGTACAGGGTTTGGTCCCCTCTGGAATAAGCAGAACATGCTGCATTGCCTTACGTCCTTTTGAAACAGACCTGTATGTTGTTACTGCAGGGTATCCTACGCAGGCACCGTGGCTGATGGAGTTATGGCCTCGCACGCACCAAGTGCAGCACTGAAAAGTGCCAAAGTTTAAACCCATGAGATTAATGGGATCCCAGATTGCTTTCTGAAGTCACCTTTTCTGAAATACACACAGCCTCATACCACATCACTTTGGCTTGCACTTAACATTTCCAACATGTTATAATGCTCCCGTTCTTGCATTTCAGTGAGGCTTTCTTTGAAAATCTAATGTTTTGATGGCTGTTTACATTCTTACTGAACCTTGTCCCCAAGCACACTCTGACATCACACTGTCTGCTGCAATTCACCTATTAGTTAACTGACCTTAAAAGTTTACAGACATTTTATGGACTCCTTCACCAGCCTCACCGAATAGCTGGGTACCTAACACTGGCTTTAGCTCACTACCTCCAGCCCCGTCCTTGCTGCAGAGACTGCTGCCAAACTGATACCCGATAACTGATTCTGAGATTTGAGCAGAGCTGTGAGTTTAAAGCAAACAAGCTTTTAAAGGAAAGCCTCTACCTTGTAGGTTCCTTCGCTTTCTGTTTTTTCTGGAAATAAAGCAGTGTGTGTGTTCCCTTGTTTGCAGTGTATGACAGCAACCGCTGGTACTTAAAGTGGGGAAACAAATCCAGGCGAAGCAGCAGTGAACTGCTCTGCACACCCCAGACATGAGAACTTTCCCATCCCAACTCCTGGTGCAGCCGGGTCCTCAGAAGACATGGGAAAGAAACAGTGTGTCCCAGGGATGAGCGCGCCCGGGACAGGCCCCAGCCTGCAGGAACCCTGGGCAGGTCGCTTTGCAAAGGACTTGGATATCTGCTGGAGGAAAGTGCCACGAGAGATGGAAGCATCTCCTGAAGATGAGATGTGCACTCAAACTGGGGAGCCCGAGGTCACCAGGAGACTGGGCGGGGGGACGGGGAGGAGAAAGGGGAATTCCTGAAAGATAATTTCTTAAAACATTTAATTAGCACTGACTTTTAACATCTAAAATTACTTTTAAAATGTGCATAGAGATGAAAAACACAGAGGAGCTGGACACGCCTTCTAAAACTGGGACTGGTGAGTAGTGCCGACTGAACCAGCTTGTAGCAGATTAGTTGAAGGAAGTTTCATGCAGTATCTCTACCAGTAGTGCCAGGCTGGATGAAAGAAAAATAATCTTAAAACTTTCCCATTCTCTTGCTTTTGATTACAGCTTGAAAAAATACTTAACACAAGAAAAAAAATAATTAGTCTATCCCCCAGAATGCAGCATTCTTTTAAAATTTCCCAGACCTCTGTTTCAAAAATTACAGCAACCAGTATAAACTTCACAAATCCACCGAGGAGGCAACTCTTCAAATACCTGTGGTTTCCCACATTTTCCAAGGAAAACAAAAAGATTTATAGTTTCTCATGTTAAATCTGAGAGGCTAAACTTTGAGAGACATACTTGCCCACCTGCTGTATGTGTATTAGTTCTAGCTGAAGAGAAGTCAATAAAAATGGAGAAAGAAGAATTTGCAGAGCTGGTTAAAGTAATAAGATTTGTTTCAGAGCATCTGATCTTTAGACTAACAGACTTCCAAACAGTTGGACAAGTAAATAAAGCACCACAGGGAACCGCTAGTTGAAATAGGTTACCGCAGGGATACGCACAAAGGAATTCCTACAAATAAGAAAGGGCCGGAGCTATGAAACTTATAATACCAGTGGTTGGGATGAATTGCTGACTTCTACGACACTTAGGAGCGAATCCTATAGTTACCCACGCTTTGAAGAGGACATAAAACTCTGTTCTGAGCTTTGGGAAGTATTACACCCAATAACAATTACCACTGAGCAGCAACAATATTTTGCGCTGCATGTTGATCCCATGCTTCTGAAAAGTTAGGGGTTTTTTAGTTCCACTTGCTTTTTTCTGGATGGAAGGTTTGAAGAAGCTTAATGATACATTTCCCTACACAACACAAAAGAAACTATTTCCTTTAAAGGCCCTACTTTCCTTAGAGAAATAACAAGAACATCCACACAAAAGAAGTCAGCCTGTGAATCCTCCTACCATCTCCCTGGGATTTCTCTGCACCACATACAGAGCTTCCCCAGGGTGGAAGCAGGACAGCAAATGCACGTCATGTGGGGCAGTGCAAGACAGGCTACGTGGAACCCATGCAACAGTCCCGGCTCCCAGGAACTGGGAGCAGGAGGTGTGATACAGCAGACAGCAGCTCTGCTCTGACAGAGCAAAGCACAGACAGCGAACAAAGCAGGAGATGTCCCATGTCCACCCAGCGACGGAGGGGGTGGAGGTGACACTGTTGTAAGGTGCCATCTGATCAGGACTTCTTTTCTGTGCTTGACATGAATAAGGGGATTAGGATGGCAAGTTTCCGTGAGCTCACTCTATCGGACAAAAGGCCCTGAGGTTTAGTGTCACACTGCCTGATAAAAGTACAGGAGGCTGTCAATCAAGGGCTCCTAGGTACTTGTGTCGGTGACATAATCTTATTAGAAGATAAACCAGTGAAATCCTTTTCATGATGAAAAGTTACATTTAATTGCTCCTTTGCTTTTCTTCACTTTCTCTTGTCCATTTAACTTTGTTAATGTTAGCTATTACAAGAATATAACGGCACAAAGATGCAAGCCATCCACACTATAGCCATGCTCATAATTGAACAGCTAAGGATCTGAAGGATGGTCGTGTCTGTGCAGAAACAGCATCAGTTGTGATCTTTTAAACAGGTCAAAAGAGTTACTGAATTAATTAGCAGGAGTACTCACGCACAAGGATAAAGTTAAATGTTATGTCACTTGCTTTAATAGCAAAGTAAGCTGACAAAAAGACTAACAAACGGTAAAGCTCAGTCTCTGTGCAACAAACAAAGGGAGACTTCTAATGTCCTCTTACAGGAGCAAATCCATATTAGCCTTAGTAATGTGACTGTTTTAGCCAATTTCAGGTTGTCTCTTCATGGTTTTGCAAATAGGCAGCTGATGCTGATGGCATGAACCACGACGCAGCGCTGGGAATGAATCAGGAGAAACTTCACCGAAGCCTAGAGGGGCGAGTCAGGGAGCGTCAGCGCCTGCATCCCCTGTGTGCCCACTGCAGTGCCTGGGACCTGCCACGCTGCGCCACAGGCTCAGCTGGCACAGGTCAGGATCCAGCCCATGTCACACAGGCCAGGGTGACTGGAGGGACCCTGGAAGTGCAGAAGCTCTCCCATGCCCAAGGAAGGCTTGAGAGGACACATGCCAAGCCTGCACAGTACTCCCTTCTGGGGAGAGAGCAGAAGGACAGGGCAGTCTGCCCGACCAGGAGACCCCAAACCATGGTGCAGAGGAGGTGGCTCCGATGCCGCTGTCCCTGGACACCCTGCGCCAGCTGTGCGGCTAAGCAGCTGCAGTGTGAGCAGCCCTCACACCCCAGCCACACTGAGCATGGCCCCTGGGCAAACACGGGATTCACCCTCGTCCGTAGTCCCCCCACCTTCCCAAGACGCCCCAGCCATCGCTCCGAGCCAAAGGAGGCCACTGCGCTCACAGCTGGGAGACAGACCAGGAAGGGTGAGTTGTTACCCACGCAGGCGGTACAGCACTGCATGCTGCGTGTGCCACTGGCTGTCGTGTTACACGTGTTGATCGTACGGCACCAGCACTCCCATGCATGTGCCCTGCTCCATACGCACACCTGCAGGCCGGCACTCCAACACATCAAGGCCAGGGCAGAGGCCGCACTGCCTGCGCCGCCATCACCGCTGGGCGGCTGCCACTCTGCCCACACGGGCAGCCACAGGCAGCTCTGCCTGCAGCCGGGGGCCGCGGGGACCAGCTGCTGCCAAGCGTCAGCAGGACTATTTGGTCTGGCTCGAACACCCCAGAGGTGCCAGAAGCAGCAGAATAGCAGGAAGCCATGCAAAGTTTTAAAGCTATTTTCCAAATATTTTCAGTTTGGGAAAGAGAGCTTTGATGTGATCTTGCTTTAACAGGACTAATCCAACAAAGGCTAAACTGAAGGTCAAGAAGTTGTCCTGCAAAAATCAAAATGGACATAAAGATTAGCCAAGCCTTTGCCAGTAGGGAAGAGGAGAGTTGCTCAGGTTACTGTGGCCCAGATTGCCTCAGAAAATGCCTCTGGGAAGTAAATGAGCATTCGCCACGCAGCCACCCTAAGGCCTTCAGTTCTTCAACTAGTTGTGTGTGTAATTTTACCTTGTAAATAGCTACTGAAGAGACTCAGTACAATTAACCACCTTATTAATGCAGGATCACAGCCCAAGCTAGAAGCTATGCTTCTCAAAATATGTATTTCTAAAGCATCATGTAATTGTCACAATTAATGAACTACAAAAATTCTCAGTAAACGACTAGTGCCATTTAGTGCTGTGGAGTCCCACTAAAAAAAGTTTTACACAAAGCACCTGAGCGTGCATATTACCCAAATAATTCAGCTCCACAAATGTGAAATGTGTAAAGACAAAATGAATTCCACTCATTTTACACGTACTGTTCCTTATTTTATCCAAGTGCCTGTCTGACCAAAAACAAACTAGCACTTTAAGCTGAAATGCTTTGAGAAATTAAATGTATAATTCTCTCCCATAACTCAGATGATCTTAAAGAAAATAAGTCCCCCAGAGTTCTTCAAGAAAACCATGTTTTCATTTAAGGACTAACAAAAAAAACCTGACAAATGTTTTAATACTTTGCTTTTTTAGTAAAAGTACGCATGAAAAATCGTATGAGAGAAGGATCAGAGTGGTTGATGGCAGAACAAAAGCAGCTGAAAAATGTGATTTAACATTGGTTAAATCAGTAGTAGTTGGTGATTTAGTGAAAAGACAATTGTTACATTACTGGGCTGCTGATCACATGTCACTGGCATTCCATAAACGCTTTGCCAGTGGAAATCTAACTCCAGCTTTTGGGAAGGCAATTTCAAAACAGTGCAACATGTTATAAATTAATTACCTGACCTACTATTTTCTCTCAAAACAACAGTTTCTAAATGTGCATATTTACAAAATCCTTTATTAAGTTTTCAAATATTTAATCACACATATTTCATACCTGCCAGTTTTGTGTCAGACTCTAGAGACTCCAATTACTAAATCCAGAAAGCCTGTCAAAAATATTTGCATACAGGTTATTTGCTGTGCACCCAAATTCCTCTTACATTTTTCCTGAAATTAACACGAGATGTGGCACAAGATCAGCCCGCAGCTCAGCTCTGTCAGGTAGTTGTCGCGGTCATCCCCATTTGAAAAGTTGCAGGGCGCAGGCTAATCAATGAAACCGAACCCCTACAAATGAATGTTTAAAAGCGGCAATGAGGAAAGAACAATGGGTGAGCTAAGCACGGACATTTATTTTTACTGATTGAACTTAAGCAAATCCAAGGAACCATTAGGAAGTGCTGTCAACCAAAGCTTGAAATCTAAGAAAGTAGCCATTCAAAGCACAGTAGGCCCTTATAAACAGTTAATCCACGCAGCTGCAGTAGTTAAAGCAAACACACTACCCTTCACTGCGCCATCAATTACACCTTCCCAGAAAAAATTACACAAACTTGGTAGGATTTTTCAGAGAGAAGATGGATTCTTTTGGAGACTTGAGGTCAAGACTGGGCTGTTTAAAGTATATTATTAACAAATAAACATTTATTGCAAAAAAACCCTATAGGCCTTTGGGGAGGAAAATTGTGTTATTTTTGGCATCAAATGACACAAGCCATTTATGACATGAATGGCTATCACCAACAGACTGATGAAATGGCAAATGTCTCCCACTTAACTTCCCCTGGCTTCCTGAATAAACTTTTTCAAACACTTTTTTCCTTCTGAAATGGCAATAAACTCCATGTAATTTTGGTTTTCTCTCTGTTCTAGCTGTGTCAAGATCCGTAGCTGGAAAGGGTTGAAGGTACTTCCAGATGGAAGCTGAAGACTCCCCAAAGACTGGTAAGGCGATGAAAATCACATTGTTAGGATCCGGGGCTATGTGCTGCCCTTGTTTGTATGTATTCTTGCTTGAGTGACAACTCGCAATTGGCTTTCAGATGGCTGGGTGAAAAAGCTGAGGTTTAATTGTGGCATCCAACAAATTGAATGTTATAGCTCTTGTCATTGAATGTATCCGCTACGCGCTCAGACAAACCCCTGCCAAATATGAGCTGAATTTTTATGTAAGGAAAAAGCCACAAATGGAACAGGCTTCAATTATGCTAGACAACCAATATTCATAGAGCATGTATGAAACGAAGACAGCTTGCTTGCCTTGGGCTTCTTTTCCAACCTTTCTCCAAGACATGGATCAACACAGTGAGCTCCACTAGTGCCCGGTGCTCAGTCCCATCACCCTGGGCCAGTGGTGGAACATGGTCACTCGTGGGACCACGAACCACCCTGCCCTGGCCTCTCCCGCGGGCGATGCTGCAGGTGGGCAGTTGCAGGGAGCGGGGCATTCAGTGCTGCTTGGCCAAGTCCTGCCTCTCCTTGGTGGGGATCAGCGGCTGGATGGGAGGACGCCACGCTGGGCAAGGCTGCTCTCCCTGTAATTGCCCTGGAATCTCTGGGGATTCTCCCACATTAAATTAATGCAGGCGCCATCAAGGCTAATTTATTCCACGCCCACAAAACCATGCTGGGGAACTGGCCCGGGCATGGGTAGCGAGGCTGAGGCAGCACAACTCCGAGGACCAAGCTAGCAGGAGCTGCATACCCCCAGAGAACCCATTGCCTGCTCCCACCAGCTTGCGACACCCATCCAGGAGTTCAGGGACCCCTCAAAGGCCACGCACACCCGCACAGCCCCCTGCACAGGACAGAATGGAAAGCTGCCGCTGAAACAGGAACTCTGCCGCCTCTGTGCTGCGTTCTTCTGTGGCAGCTCCTGCCAGGAGCAATCAGGGTGCAGTGGCGGCAGGGAGGCTCCCCCAGCAGTGGGATTCTGCCCATTCCTCCACTAACAAATTAGCTGTCAGTTGTAACACTTTCTACTCCCCTCAGCTGAATCACTTGTTTGTTGCAACTCCAACCACCAAGCCTGGCAGGTTCAAACCAACCCTACAGAGTAGAGATAGTATCACTGCAACATATCGCAGGCTCTCAGATAGTTTTACTCCATTTGTACTTTTGCAACATTTCACAAATTGCTCTTAACAATAACCTGCCTTTTGTACTACAAATGCCCCCGTCACCATGTCTCATCTGTAGAAAAAGGGCTGCTTTTCTATTCACACACACAAACCAAAAGACACATGCAGGACATTGCAGTATCTGCTGTAAGCATCAATGCTCATGCAAATGCTGCAATAAGCACAAACAGCACATGGCTACAAGACTGTTACTGTCACGGGTTCACGGCCTTCATGGGAAAATGTGCAGACAGCTTCCTTGCAGCTTGAGAAAATGTTGGTAAATAAAGTAACGAAGTGATTTCTCATATGTGTGTGTAAATAAATAAGAAGTGAGAAAGCATCCAGATACTGCAAAGCTTCAGTATGTTTGGCTGAGAAGAAAGGGAACCCTTAGAAGAGCAGCATCGTCCGCGGGGCAAAGAGATGCCCAGAACACAGGAGCTCTTCCTCCCTAGACCTCAGGGAGAAACCGGCTGGAAATCCAGGCGGCTAAGGCTGTCAGCACGGCCTCCCCCTGCCGCGAGCAGGCAGAGGCAGCGGCACTGCGGCAAGGCTTCCCAGCCAGCCCTCAGCACCAGTGGGCAACGACACCAGAGCCCACGCCTGTTGGCTGCGCACCTCCAACCACTGGCAGACCCTTGCCAAGCTGGAGCCTGTGGGTATGGGGCAGGATCTGCCCAACACCGGGCGGCACAACACGAGCCTCCAGCAGAAGCACACACCTGCAGCAGTGACGGCAGCGCGGGTGCTGCCATCCATGCTCCCACCCTCCCCTCCCATGAGGGGAGAGCAGGGAAGGGGCACCATAGCAGCGGCAGAGCTTAGGGCCGCTGCCTCGCTGCATGAGGCTGTGCAGGACATCCAACCTGAGCTCTGCAGGCGCACACAGCGTCGCTCCAGTCCTGCCATGGTAGCGTGTGCTGGGGACGTCTAACAGCAGCCACCGCCGAGCCCCAGCAATGCGAGACAGTCCCGGGTTCCCTGCTGCCCACCACAGCAAGGTCTGCACCCTCACCTGCAGGGCTGACGGCAATCCAGGAGCCACTTCTTCTCCCTTCCCAGGTGCAAATACAAATTCTACCAGCAGGATAGCTTGGGGGGCTTTCTCTGCATGGCTTTGCTCTAAATTTCACTGAGCTTTCCATAGTAACCTCGGTCACTGTCACCAAGTGGAGACGCTGAGGGTGTGTGATTGTTTGCATGTAATAAAAAACAGACTGACATGTAATAAAATTAGTATTAATAGAACCACTTCAGAAAAACGTTTTCTCTTAAGATTTCAAGAGAGTGGTATGCAATAGGCAAATCTCATTCACGGGGACTTAGGGCAGACTAGCTTTGCATTGACCTCTGTGGAGAGCAGGTCTTACTCACTGTTCATTTCTTTCTTTCTCTTCTCCCTTCCTTTCTCACTCTAGACTCTAATTACTAATGACTAGAAGGTAACTGGAAAACACTCAAAATACAATATTTGCACTTCCCGAGCACAGTCACAAGCACTGAGAAGCCTACTGGCTTGCACAGGACCACAGAGCCATAGCAGAATGAGAAGCATGTGCTTGGCTTTGTAAGAAGGCTTAATGAAGGCAAGGGATTTCTAAAGCCTCACCGCTGGTACCAGCGTCCGTATAGGGCCCCACCACTCTTTCCTCATCAACGCTGGCGTGAGTGGGAGCTGACCCATAGGATCACACTCCACATGTGGAACTTTTCTTGTCATCACATGAAGCCCATGCCAAGATCCAAGCGCGAAGACAACTCACAACATTAAACTGCAACCTCTCTTTAGGGTGGGCTTCGCCTGTGAAGAGCTTCATCCCCAAAAACTTCAGCGAGCGGCTCCACCAAGCTCTCTCTAGACACTTGCTGTCAGGTAAGCAAACTGACCTTGCGTGACACTGCAAGCCACTGCACGCCAGGGCAACTGGCTTCAATGGCATTACTCATGGGAGCCCTGGGAGCGAGGATTTGCCGGCTCAGGCCCCTGCCGGGGCCCATGAACTGGCAGCGTCAGCCCCACCGTGCAGGGAGTGTTCCAGGCGCCGGTGACTGCTGCAGGAAGAATGTGCTGCTGGCCTCCTGAGCACTTGCAGCCCGCTGCGCGCACCGGTGATCTGAAGGTAGCTCTCTAAAATTATAACCAATAGGTACTGACTCAATCCTGCGTGTACATACAAACCTTCACGGAGTGGATATTCAGTCCGCAAACGAGGATTATTAAGGTGGGGTGGCGATCAGCTCTTTCTCTCCTGAAAAGCCAGAAACGCCCACCTCCCAGTGCTCAGGCAGACCCACCTGAATGGGTAACTCACATGACCCCATCCCATGCACACAGGGAACCCCAGCTCACCCCCTATGTCAGCTCCTGTTCCCCCTGCACAGCCAGGAAGAGCCAGCCTGTGGCTTTTGACCCATGCGAGCTGACCAGCTGCACCAGCACGGCTTCAATACCCTGAACACATCATTCGACTGGTAGGGAGGATGGACAAGGTAACTGGATCCCCAGCTGCTGGAAGAAGTAACGGAGGTAGAAAGGGGGCTGTGTGCCCAGTCAGCTCCAGGCTGTGCGGCCACAGTGGGACCCTGGGAGCTGGGTCAGCCATTGCTCCCCCCTGATCACCACCTTCCCACAGCTCCCTGCAGCACCTGATACCTTTCCTGTGGCTCCTGACCATCTGAAAAGCTCATGATGAGGCTCACGAGCTGGGCAGGTTGGCCTGCTCCTGACCAAGATGGACCACACAGCCAAGGGCACAGCACCACTGAAGTGAATAGCTGAGATGCTGCTTCACTAGAGGTGGCTTAGCACAGGTCAACAACAGCAAAGAAACATCTGCAGAAGATCCTGAATATTTATGAATGGTGCTGGGGCCACCAGACGTCATGTACAGCTGGACCTTATTGTACTAAAGCTTTCCCCTAACTGAAGGTAACTTGCCTCTTCCACAGTCATTTCACGGTTTTGTTTTGCGATTTTCGTCTTAGTTTCATTATTTCCTACAGTTCTTTATTGTGATTTTCTAAAAAAACCCTCTTTGTACGACACAATTAAATACATGTCTCATTTCACATGCAATATCAAAGGAAAACTCAGCAAGTCCATCCACATCAAACCCCCCCCTCCCTCCCCCTGAAACTGGATTGAGGTTGTGACATGATAGAAAAAAATCAAAAAGCAGAAAGAGAAGCTGCTTCCATTGGGAAGCAGCTCTGCCAGGTGATGGAAAAAGGCTAGCTGCAGGCAAGCTGATTATGTCAAAGGATAGGATCCCACAGGTCGAAAACAACTGTTCTGTGGAATGGATGCTAATGAGAACTGTAACCTTTCTCACTAATGAGTTTTGGCGAGTATCATGCTGTGGCCCAAGGGTCCGGTCCCGTGGAGCTCCCAGTGACCCCAGCTCCAGCTGTGGCAGACAGCGGTGCCCAGCACTCTGCTGAGCCCCACCACCGGCAAGCAGATGCTATCCCCAGGCACACCGGGCCACATCCACATTCCACAACAAATGGGCTTTCTCAGGAATACTTGAGGAAGGCACCAGCGCTCCATTTGTAAGGAAAAACTACTGTAAGAAAGCAATGATGTTTCTATCAGTCTGAGAGAACGACAAGTAACCACTGGCTGTAATTAGAAATGCTTTAAAACCGTATTAATAATTTCTTCAGCAAATTCAAATTTGTTTTCTTCCTATCATAATAATAACCTATAATAAAAGTAACTAAAAAAGTATTACTAATGCCAGCTATTATTCCTTTTTTGGTTTGGTTTGGTTTTGGTTTTGTAATCAGTGGATGGTGATCCAGGTTACACCAAGGAACAAACACACGAAAGTAAACTTCCTAACAGCTACCAGGAGGATTTGGTCCTCAGCATGTGCACATAAATTCCATTAGCTTTTACTGGGAGAGTGCATGTGCACTCTTGTAGATTATAAATAATACACTGATTGCAGTAAAATCAAGAGCCAAATTCTGTCCTTTGATGAGCGAGGATGGCTCTTATTGAAGTCAATAGGAGTTGCATGTTCACAAGTTCACGTCAACATTTGCAAAGGAAAATTTTGTGCATATTAAAAAAAAAAATATGTTCTGAAAGCAAAGCAAATGACCTCCACAACAAGTGTTCTCTGTAAATGTATTAGATGGTTACAGGAGCATCAGAGTATAAACCCTTATAAAGTTCCCAAGAACTATGTTATTCCTTGTTTACATTGATATTAAGTGCATTTAATTAATTTGTGCCGTAGCAGTTCTGCTCTATCTATAAAGAAGATGACTGTAAAATTTCAAACCCAACAAAATAACAAACTGGAATTAATCCATTAATGATTCCTTTACTGAAATACATTCTCGCAAATGTCTGCTTGTTCAGCTGCCCACAGGCAAATAGTTTTTGAAAGGTGAGTAAAATGCCCCATTTCTGTACACGCATCACAATGAGAGCACGCAGGTGGGTTTAGCTGGGCTGCTACATTTCCATCTCAGTCACAAAAGTTGGCGTAACAGAACCTGCATTCCTCTGGTAATACTGATCTGGATGTTTTACCTTCTTGAGATCACATTGCATACAAGAGGCTTCATTTCAAGGGTTTTGCTTCTACATAATCTGCATTAAAATCACATAATATGCCACAAATGGTGCTTTCTACTTATAAGGTATATTTAACATCCAATAAAGGGCAATGGCAACACATATATTCTGTGTATGTGTTGGCCATATAAAAGGAGGAAATATTTGTTATCAGTAATTTGTTTGGTCACAGTCAGAGCCTATTTTTCAAAATGGCTGGTCTGCAAAGACACCCCCCCCCCGACATCCCTCTCACAGCAGTAATGTGCCCACACTTCCCATGGCACCCACTGATGCCAGGAGCTGGATCTGGTCTTGGCAACTGCGTCAGTCACAGCAATTGGACAAGTTTGTCAGGATATGTTCAGAGCAATTGCAGACATATCAAAAAGTAAAACAAGAATAAGACAATATTTCATTTGAGGAATATCAGTCTATGCAAAGCAAGATATATAAAGAACAAAGTAAATGTATGGTTAGCATTTAAAAAGAAAAGAAAAAAAAAAGTTAAAAAAAGTCAAGGATCTGCCTCAATTTTATGTTAACTTTAATGAGACATCTAGAAAGAGTGAATAATTTGCCTTAGCAAGGCATGCAAGATTTAGATCTATATTACCATGCATGTTATAAACACCAGAGAGTATTTCATTTAAAACCAAAAGTTAGCTCATTTTACCTTACAAGCATTGTCATTTTTTTCTCTCTTACGGTCTCTATTCTCAAACTCAGAAGTCTAGCTTTACTTTCAACACTTATTTTAAATTAAATATCAAGTTGTTCACTTTTTTTTTTTGTGCTTAGTTAATAATGGAGAAAAGTGGTGTCTCCTTCCCTAAATGTTACCAGTGCTGTTAAAGCTCCCACTGCTGCAAAATAATACCTCCCTGTTGTTAGATTTTTAAAAATACCTTAACTCAGAAAACACCTCTGCTTTCTAAAAAAAAATTCTAGTACTTTCTTATCAAACAAAAATCAGTTTTAATTCATAGCTTTATATATAGCATACTGCAATTACATAGTCTGCAAGGTGTATATTCAATAATCATTCCCTGCCTGCTTCACATATTTATTCCAATTCACTTAAAGAAAGGAAATTTCTGTTCTTACTCGCACCCACGTAAATCCAAAGTAACTCCTCTAGTTTCATTACTTGGCTGCTAGAGACTCAGCTGTCAAGGTTCACGTCACACTGTCACAACTAACCTTATTCTTTGTTTCAGAACAAATGTGGAGTTTTTATGTTTTGCAACGAACAAGAAACTGTCATTTCATTATGAGTCAATCTCTGCCTGGTGAGTAATGCAATCATCCCTAAATCATGCCAAAAAAACCTTTCTACCACACTAAACCATCCAAGAGCAATACCCAGTTTGTTTACCTTTACTGGAGATCACTGTACAATTCACTTCACAGTTTTATTTATTTACTTGCTTGCTTTCTTACCTCACTTGAGCAATAACATGACATATCATGTGGGCAAAAAAAGTAGGCAAAGAGAAGCATTTATCCCTGGGTTTTCCTGCAAGTCTCTTGTTTGACCTAGTACACCCTTCACAGAGGATACTGTAACAGTCTTTTTCCATCTCGCTGGGGTTTAAAATTCACAACCTTTTTGTGAATCTGCAGTTTACGCAACTCCTGACATGGTCCAAGCCAGCCCAAGCAGCAGAAAATCCCTCTCTAATATTACCAGGAAATATTGTTGTTACATTTTCACACCACATTCTTCCAAAACTGCCACAAGAACAGAAGAGCACAGGGAGCCCTGCGCAAACCAGCCAGCCAGAGAATGAACTTGCCTGCTCTTCGCCTCAGCAGTGATAAGAAAAATGCAGTATTTTACCAAGCCCTCTCTCCCCCCCAGATTAACCCACTGAGCATGTCAGCAGACGTCCGTGGGCTTCTTTGTGTACGTGTGCCAGGGTGGGAGGTGTACGGGTGTCTGAGCGCCCAAGCGCTTGCACCCCTCACTCCCCAGCACGGTGGCGGTCGGCATGCGTGTCGTTTGCGTGTCCTTACACCCCGGGAGGGCCCCAGCCACTCTTGAGCACTGAAACCTCCCGCTGACTTACACACACACGGAGCACACAGGGAACTCAAGCTCTCCTCTGATAATTCACTGTATCTGCTCTACTCTTCATCCCAGGAGAAGGAGATATTAAATAAAGTGAAATCAATTCCTGTTACAACAAGAAGTAGCAGATTTAGTGTAAATTTGGATTTTGTCTGGAATGAAAAATAAAAATCACAGCTGCATTATGAAAAGTATACTCCTTTTTCTCCCAAGTGTTTCTTCCCAACTATCTGACTAAATCGAGCAGGCTGTACTTGCTATTAGATATGTATCCACCTTTCAAGTTCCCCATAGCAGTACGCATTTTCAGATGTACTCTGCTTTATAGGTTGCTCCACAACAGAGGCAAGCAAGGGGGGTATGTATTTACAGTTGAAATACACTAATAACATAATTAGTCTAAGAAGAGACATTATAATCCAGCTATTTTATCATGATATATTATTGATAGTTGAAAAGGTGTGACGTGTGCCTCTGAACCAGTTCAAAAGTTTAGGCCGTAAAATAATAGACATGATTTCTGAACAGAATAAAAAATGCTCCCGTTCGCCGTGTATTTTGGTGGGGAAATTTTTGCAACACATTTCTTATTTGTTGGTTATTTTTTCTCAGGTTAGTAGTTAAGCATTATAAATTATCCTCTTATTAATCTAATTGTGTATTGCCTACATTGCAAAAAAGATCCTCCCTATCATTTTCTACCCCGGATTACTGCAAATTACATATTACCATCGCAATGATTTTGTCCAATAAGGTTATCACGATTGTAGCAGGAAACCAAAATGTCTCCCCAAATTCTTAAACCACGTTCCAGCCCGGATCCCTGCTGGTATTTACTGTGCCTAACTCCCGCCCAGCGCCCGGCTCACAGCTGGCCCTGCTGCGCCGGTGCCCAGTGCCCGTCCCATTCTCTGCCCTGCTGCCTCCCTACACAGCAGCGATGGGGGGACCCGTGGGGGCTCGGCCCAGTCGTGGCTACTCTGCTGACGTCATCGGCAGAAATAACAGCTACATTTCCTCAAGGCTCCCGCTTCTGGGGTTGCTTTGAGATGCTACGACAGCCTGATCGTACAGAAAATTTTTAATCAGGCTGATGTGGGTGATAGCGCAGGGCTGGTTGCATTTTCAGCAAAAGTGGCAGAGTGTTTCAGCAACTTTTAAAAGCATTTTTACCAGATGACATAACTTTAATCATTACTCCATGTCCTGGGCATGTGCTTAGGCTACTCCTCATCTCTCAGTTTCAGTCAGGTTTTATGCTATTTCCTAACGACACACACACAAGTACTACAGCCAGTCTGACACAAGAGGCAAACGAAGCGGAGGGGGACACCCCTGCTCTACATGATTTTGCCGAGTTCACATGAACGATTGCACTGATGTGCATAACAACATGTACGGTGCTCCTTCGGGTAAAAAAAAAAAAAAAAAAAAAAGTAAAACTGAAAACAAATACAAATCTTCCTGTTAGCAAACAGTTATTACCCATTCTGCATGTAGCAGAATCTAGGAGCTCAAGTCACCTCTTGTACCATGGATCCTGCCTACATTCCACAGCCTGCGCTCACGACAGACACACGCTTGCTCGCTCTGAAAGAAAAATAACAGTCACAAAAATAAGAGATGTTCACTACTAGGAAGCTTTTGTCTTATTTCAAATGTAAATGCAACTGAACTGAGAAACATCAGCCTCAGTATTATACTCATGTGACAGAATTTCCAAAATTTGGGGAAGGTAACATTTCCCTGCAGCAACGAGGCTTCGCAGCATTTCCCTTCCTTGCTGCGAGGTACATGCTGCTCCACGCTGCCTGTACGTAAAAAATAAGCCCAGTCACCGATGAGAAAGGACTCAAAGATGAAGAACAGTATAAAGGCATACCAGAAATATATGGGTAGGTCTTTTTTTAATAGCATCCAATAACAATGCTAAAACAATGCCTGCCATATCTTGAAGACTCTAACAAAAATCTGAATATTTCTCTTTCCCACCCTAAGCAAAACTTAAAACGGACTAATGAAAAATTATGAAATAGCAGATGTGATTGTTTGCTCTCTTACCCCCTGCATAAATGACCTCTTTAGCAGCCTTTATTTCCAAAGCTGGAATAGGAACATGGATCCTTCTAGAAATCATACGCATTTCTTATATATTAAATATGTAACCTGAAAGAGTTATTTTTCATAGCATATCTTTTTTTAATATCAGCAATAACTAGGGCAAATCATTATGTAACACTGAGCAGCGAGCTAAAAACAAACCAGAGAGGCACAATCATAAAAAAATGAAAATATACAAATGGGGAAGAAATGTAATATTTATAATTACTAATGTTTTATAGCAGGAAGCACTGTTATGAGTGGTACAATAAATAAATTCATTTAAGCAAAGAACCAACATATAACTACCACAAACATCCTATTTATTATAAACATCCATTCTGAAGGTTTCAGTTTGTCAGAAAGAAAACTTCTTTTAAAGAAAAAAAGTGTAAGTGTAAGGTTCCAAATGTGCAACAATCCTGCAATTTGGCAAAGCTCTCACTACAATCAAAGAGATTCTGTTTGACTTGGGCTTGCGAGAATCAGCCTCCCTGGTGCCATTGTACTACTCTTAATTTTTTTCCACCTTAAAAACCTTGCAACCAAATGTACCTGTGACCCTCCAAATCTTAAATTTTAGCAAAGTAAAGTGCTTTGCGCTGAAAAAGATCAGGATATACTTGTGCAAAAATTTGTTGAATCTCTCATATAAAAAGAATCTAAAATACATGCATAGCTTGTCCCACTGGTCCCACTGATGTACTGATAATATTTTTGTGATAAATTGAACAATTGCACTTATCAGGTACCTCTGGCTACCTCACACTGTGCTTGGGCCACTAACTCATCTCCCCCAGGATTTATTCTAACATTCCAAGCATAGGGGTAGCTTCAAACAGCCAACAACTTTATTATTATTAAAAAAAAAAAAATGTTTTCACCCTTCCCCCTAATGTGAAATACCCTCAACCAAGGATGGGCAGTAATCATTCCTGACCCAGTGAAAGGTTTAAGGTCTGATATCTGACCCATCAGAAGCTTGCTTTCATTAGAAAGACGAGACACCAGTTTTCCAAAGATACACACACAGCACTTGATTATAGTCCTGGGAGTTCTGGAGAAAGCTGACCTTTAAATTACATTACTATGTACAGAAAAATCTATTTAAAGCAAATTTTAGTAACTGAGATATTTAAGTAATCTTTATTCTTATACACACACACCCCGTGGTCTGTAAACGAGACTCAGGATAACAAAAAGCATCTGATTTTGCTGATACCAGTCTTCCTCTGTGCTGATACCATTCCATCTCACTACTCCAAAGCACGCTTACTCCACATATAGGCATTTTACATCCCAGTTATGTTGCAGCACAGGGTGATGGTTGTACCAGCACGCTAGAGATGGCTTGCACAACTTGCTCATGGCTTCACTCCTCCCTCCACACTCTCAGGGATGAAACAGACCATCTGCATCACACAGCCCACGAGAACCGCTTGCACGTACAAATAGCTATTTTTATCCTTTAGCTATGATAAGAGTATTTCTCCAAGTCTAAAAGGCAGCAGACAGGGAAGCACACAAGCAATGTCAGCGGAGTTTCACGTTTGCTCTTTTGGGCTAATAAAATTTCAGAGAAAACAAATTTTGATTCACCGTGTCTCCCCTCCCCTTTCCACGAGCTGCTGCTGCTGTCAGTCCTTAGGGGCACACACAGCAGGTTACCATGTAATGTCACACTAGGTGCTGGGATTCAACAAAGGCTAACATGTTGATATCTTTTTATTGCTCGTCAGCCTGGTTACCCTGTTTCCCCCCGATACAATTGGACACCTGTGATAATATAGCAAGTTCTGAAGTGGTGACTTTTCAATTTTCAGCCAGAAAAGTGTTTCTGTTTTTACAAAGCAATAGTCTACGATCTTGCTTTTTACATCGCGAAGAGTCATCCTTTATTTTACAGAGACTAAATGCCGGTCTTAGAGGGTACATTTGTTTGTAATTAATGTAAATATTTACACTGCCAAATAACACGTTTTTAGGCAGCCTAAAGACTCTTCTAAATTCTCCCCTGACGAACAAAACTACCTAAGGCAGCACTACCTACAGAGGCAGAAGTTCCACCAACCTCCAACTCTAGCTACCACAGGGTGTTTTGATTTTGCGTAGAAGTAAAAGACAAAGTCCGCGGCTACACTCTCTGCGCAGGGGGGATGAGAAAATCCAGACAAGGCTGAAGCCGCGGCCCCGGCAAGGGCAGGCTCGCGGTGGCCCAGCAGAGGCAAGCACTGTTATTTTCATGTGAAGCACCCGGGCCCGTGGCAGGCTCGCTAGTAGCGTGGTGGTGAGGGCTGCGGTATGAAATAACACGTCTTGTTGTAATTCCTAAACAGGGGGACATTTATCTGGGCCATTTATACAAGAGTTATAACCCTAACAATATTTATACTCAGCATGTCATGTTAGCATTTACTACCAGTTTCCATGGAGATGGATTTTCATGCTGTAGCTATGAAATGCACATTGTTGCCACTAAGCCACTTCAGGCCTTTCTGGAAGCCTGCTGAATGCCTGACAAAAGTTGATGCAAACCAATAGTTGTTGTTCTTTGTTTGTTGCCAGACTTCTAGCAGAGCCATATTATGTCCTAGTGATTGAAGTGCCCATGTTCACCCCCCTCCCGGCACAAAAAGGATCCTCAATTTCGGTGACAAGCATGAAGTGGGCTTCTGCAGGGGAGGACAAACACGGCGCGGGGCAGGGGCTCTGTCTCCGCGCAGGGACGCGGCGCGGCGGGGGGCCGCCTCCCGACAAAGCCTGACATTTGGGGATAAAGCCTAAATAAAATAAAGCGCGGGCAGCGCCCGGGCCGGGAGGGACGAGGCCAGCGCCGGGCTCCTCCCGCTGCGCCCGGCCGCGGAGGCACGGCCGGCGCCAGACTCCGCGCCTGGGCCCCGCGGGAATCGCCGCGGCCGCCGCGCACCCTCCGCGCCCGACGGCGGCGGCCCCGCGCACGGGCTCGCCCAGCCGGGCCGGCCCGGGGCAGCGCACCGACGGCCCCGCCGAGCCCTCCGGCCCCGCCGCCCGGCGGCTCGCCGCGGCCGCCCCGCTCCGCGCCCTGGGCTGGCCGCGGGGCCTCTCCGCGGGGCGGCGGGGCCGGGCTCGCCCCGGGCAGAAATGCCCCGCGGGGCGGCTCTGAACGCGGCGCTGCCCGGGCGGCGACAGCTGCGGCGGCCCGGGCCGAGCGGGGCCGAGCCGAAGCGGGCGGCCCGCCTCCGACGGCGCCGCGGGGTCCCGGGCGGCGGCGGGTCCGAGCGCTGCGGGGCTCGGGGAGCGGAGGCGGTGGGGGCGCAGCTCCCTGCTTGGGACGGGCGCCGCGGCTCCAGGTTCCTCCGGACCCTCCCGCCGCCGCCCGTCTCCAGCCCACCGCATCGCCGAGGTCCCCGCTCGCCGGGGCCGCCTCCCGCGCAGCCGCGGCGTCTCCCCGCTCCGCCGGGCCCCGGCCCGCCCGGGAGCAGGCTCCCAGCCCGCTGCGCGCCGCCGGGCCGGGCCGGGCCCCGTCGCGCCCCGCCGCGCTCTTACTGTTGGTAGTCCTGCTTGCAGTAGAGCTTTCGGTCCCGGAAGTAGCAGCTGGTGGTGAGGGCTTGCTGACACGCCGCGCACTGCAGGCACTCCTCGTGCCAGGACGACTCGTTCACCCGCATCAGAAACCGGTCCGAGATGGGCCGCTGGCAGCCCTCGCAGACGGCCTGGTGCTGGCAGTCCGACCCTGCGAAAGGCAGACAGCGGCGTGAAGCGCCGGCCCCGACCCCCTTCTCCCGACCCGACCCCGCTACCCCCCCACCCCCCCGCCCCGGGGCAGCCGGCGGGCAGCTCAGCCCGGCCGGCCCCGCGGCTCGGCGACATCGGGCTTGACGGCCGCCGCCGAGCCCGCGCCCCGCAAACGTCGGCGAGAAAGCTCCGCGCCCGCCGGCAGCCCCGGGGCGAGGCGGCCGCAGCCCGGCCGGGCCCCGCCGGGGCGCAGCCCCGGGGTGGCTTTTGGCGAAGCCGAGAAGCGAGCGGCAACTCACCCAGCAGCACTCCTAACGTGGCCGGACCGGAGCGCAGAGGGTGGTCTTCCATTTTTATACCGTCCAGCATCTTTGAGCAGTCCGACTGGCCCCGCGTAAAGCACCTTTCCAGGGACTCGGGACCTGTTGCGATGTCCATGGGGCGGGCGGCGGCGCTGCCCGGCGCTCCGGGGCGGTGGGGCAGAGGCTGCCGGGCGGCGGGGCCGGCTCAGCCCCGCGTCTGGCCGAGCTCGGGGACACTCTGCGGCCGGGAGGAGGGAGTCGCTTTTATTTTTATCTGGGAGACATGAGGAGCGTTTCCTGCCTGGACTTCCAGATACGGCAGAGGAAAGAGCCGGCGCCGCTGCCCATGGGGGCAGCCCGCGCTACACGGGCGCGCACATGCCGCGCACACGGCGCAGGGCAGCCCGCGGTGTCACCTGCTCGCCGGCAGCGCCGGAGCCCCACGCCCTCCGCGGAGGGCCCTCCCGGGGCCGGGCCGGGCCGGGCCGGGCGGAGCGGCGCGGCGGGGCCGGGCGGGGCGGCGGGGCTTCCCCGGCGCTCCGCAGCCCATGTGCCATGCGGCGTCCCGAGGAGCCGCGCCGTTTAGAGCAGGGGCCGCGGCGGAGGAACACACCCCCCGGCGCCTCACCCCTCCTCAAACTTGCTGACATTTGAACTCCATTGGTGCGCGCCGTATCGCTGCGCCGCGGTGATCCGTCTCCTCGACGTCAAATAGTGCCCTGGCCCCGCCGGGCCCCCGCGGCCCCCGAAGCGCGGCGGCGCCCGGGGCGCGGGGCGGGCGGGCTCCGCGCACCCCGGGGTGGCCGGCGCGAACGAGCGGCGCAGGGGGCGCGGGCGGCCGGGCCCGGGGCGCGCCCCACTGCGGGCCGGGCCCGGAGGTCGGGGGTAGGGGGGCAGAGCGCGGTCGCCGAGAATCGCGGCGGACCGGAGCCCCGGCCGCTCTGCTTCCCCACCCCGATCCCGGCCCGACGGCGGCTCCTGGCTCCTGCCCTGCCCGGGGTAGGTAGCAGCGCGCGTCCCCCCCGCCGGGCCGCGGGCAGGTGGCGATGGGACCGGCCCCCTCGGGGCGGCCGACGCCGGAGGGGACGCGGGACGGGGCGCGGGGGGCGGTGGGGAGGGCGGCGCCACGCCGGCCCCGGTCCGCCGGGCCGGCTCCGCACCGTCGCGGCGGGGCTCCCCGCCGGCGGGCCCGGCCGCGGCCCCGCGGGAGCGTCCGGCGGCCCCGCGCCGAGCAGTGGCCCCAGGGCTGCGGGAGCCTCCGGCCGCGGCCCAGCAGCGATCGGCGGCGGCTCCGCGCCCGGTCCCGCTCCCCGAACACGGCAGCGGGCCGGGCTGGGGGCGCGGGGCGCGCGCCTGGCCGCGGTGTGCGGGGCGGCTGCCGCAGTGCCCGACCCCCCGCGCTTCTCTCCCCTCTTAGGAAAAGCGATCCCCGCCGCGCCCCCCGTGCTAGGGGGGAGAGCGCCCGGCACCCCGCGTCTCGGGCTTTCCTTTCGTTTTTGTTTTTTTGACGATGCCGTTAAAAATCTAAATCTGAGGAAATGAAAATCCGGAAAGGATTCCGTGCGGAGTTTCTTAATGTGACCCGTGATATGCTGTGACCCTGCCGAAGGAAGGGAGTTTATTTTGTAATGCTCCCAAAATATTGATATTTAATAAGCAGGACAAGTGTTAACTTGAATTACTTAATGCTTCTTTTTCTGGGTCTTAAGATAAAGCCTCCTTTTTATGCCGTTTTCGGAGGGAAACATCTCTGAAAGAAATTCGTTATTATGTTTTAGTTAAATATTTTGGAAAGGGTTTTCAGTAATTGAGCTTATTTGGGTTTTGTTCTGGACAGTACAAATCTGAAAACCTTTGTAGCTAATGCTGAAAAAATAATATATGATTATTTAATTCTGAGATCAAGATAAAAGCTGCTTACATTTCAGAGTTCAATCAGTGGAGGAAAAAGCTTCTCGTTCACATTAATTTTTTATGTTCCCTTCCTATTTTCGCGTAAGGATTCAGTGTTCTCCATCACACAGGGCTTCCGTCAAATTATCTTCTACAATTGCGAGGAAAATTAGAGTCCCTCTTTCCACAGTAGTTTTAGTAACTTCTCATTAAAAAAAAAAAAAAAGGGGGGAAAAAAAAAAGGCTGTGGGGGGAGGAAAGAAAGAAAGAAAAGAAAAGAGAAAGGAACGCTGTGCGGCGGGACAGTGGAGAGTGGAGCGGGAACCCTCCCAAACTCGCACCCGCAGCAATAATTCAACCTTTGTTCGTGGGCTTTTACTCACAAATATCACACCAAAGATATGTTGCTTCTTGCCGTGTGTGTACGAACCCTGCACCGGATAATTATTATGCCTGCCTCTTACCCCGAGAACAATTCGATGAGGTGTTATATTCGGTTTATATAGTGCTTTTAACGAAAAACAAAATACAATTAAAACACCCACGCGCAAAACCATCACAGAAATAAAATCAAACCAGGACTAACGCAACCCCACCTCCCCGTGGCTTGGTTCTAATTCTCCATTTATTTGCAAGGCAAATCGTTTTGTTTTGAGGTGTTTTGTTTTAATTTTGAGACCCGAGCAAGAAATGCAGCCAGTCATAATTCCGCATTTCCTAAACAAGGCAGGGAAGGATGAAGCACCGGAATAAATAACAGAGGGCTGAGCCCGCCGGAGGAGGCTCCACGGCCGCCGCAGCCGGGCTCTGTGCTCGCACAACCGCTCCCGCCGCGGGCGGCAGGGCCGCTCCGTCGGGCCGAGGCGCCCCGGCCCCTTCTCCCCTCCCGTCCGTCCCGCTCGGTGCCCCCGCACGCCTGTGCCAGGCGCGGAGTGCTGCGGGGGAACTCGGGTGAGGGTGCGCGGCGAGACCCCCTCCTCCGTGGGTCTACGGACGTGTGCATGACAGACCAGCCTCGCTTCGTGTTCTCTCGTGTGCCTGCTGGGGACGGCGAAGGCCCCCGAGCTGCTCGACAGCGAGAACAGAGGAACTGCCCCCGCTTTCTGGGCGTAAACGTGCCGTCCCCGGCCGGGGGTGCGGGGGTGTCTCTGCGTCCCCGCTGCCTGCATGCGTGTGCATCCCGGCTGCCTGCATGCAGGCAGCCCCGCCGGGCGCGGCGCGGACTCCCCGCGGAACCGACGTGCACTGCCCGCTCCCCCGGCCTGCGACGGGGCCGTCCCTGCAGGGTCTCGGGGATTCTGCCCTGGCCGCCCTGCCCGCACCCCGCGGGGGTGCCGGGGAGCTCCGCAGGCTGCGGCGCTTGCCGCGCCGGTGCGGGACGGGCAGTCCAGCCTCCCAGTGCGTGCAGCCCCGCGGGGGTACGCGGCCGGATCTGCGGGTGCGGGGGGTGCACGTCGGTACCGCGGGGAAGCAGTGACCGCGCACGACCCGGCCGACCCCAGCCCGGCCGCCCGGTGCGGCGGGGGCCTCGGGCGCAGCCTGCCCCCTACCGGCGCACGGCGGCACGGCCGGGGCTCCCGCGGGCGCGGCGGGACCGGGCCGGGAGCGGTGCCGGGATCGGGCCGGGCGAGCAGCGCCCGCGGGGCCGGGCGTGGCCGGGCGGCCCCAGCGGCCGGGCGTCGCGGCTCGGGCCGGGCAGAAGCGGGGCCAGTCGTCCCGGGTGCTGCCCTCTGGGGAGCCGGCGGAGCTGCCCGCCCCTAGACGGCGCGGACCGGCCTCCCGCTCCGCCGTGCGCGGCCTCCGACCCCCGGATCGGTCTGCAGCGCCCTGGCGGCGGGGGCGCGGGGCGAGCCCCGCGGGGCAGCCAGGGGTAAGACAGCTCACTTTGTCCTGTTTTTTCTCCACCCACAGCTGGACTCTGTGCCTCGCTGCCCGGCGGAGCCCCGGCCTTCCCCGCCCGCCAGCGGCCGACGCCGAAGCATCGCTGCCCGGGGACCCGCCCGCGGCGGGCGGCCCTCAGGGAGCGTGGGGGCACCGGCCAGCCTGCACGGCGGACAGGGGCCGAGCCTGTCGCGGGTGCATCCACCGGGACGAGAGAGACCGGCGGGAGCCCCCGGGGCGGCCTTGCTGCTGGCGACCCCCGCGGAGCTTCCCCCCTCGGCGTAGCGGGCGCTCTCCAGAAGGGCTCTGCAGCCCGCCGCTCCGACCGAGCCCCCGGCGGGCGGCGCACGCCGCGGTGCCTCCCCCGCCGCCTTGCCCTCTGTCCCGGGCGGCCACCGCTGCAGCTCCGGGCCGGGTCGTCGTGCGGAGCAACCGCACCGCCCGGCCTCGCCGGCCCGGGAGCCTCGGCGGGGCTGCCGCTGCCCGGGAAGAGCTGCCATCGGGTGCTCTCGGCGGTGACTAATTCCTCCCGCTCTCCCTCCCTCGGAAGGATAAGTGTAAGCGAGCCTGCAAAGTGTAGTTACTAATAACAATAACAATAAATTACCGGTCTGTTGCTCAGTAGCGCAAACAAACGCCTGCCGTGAGCCACGCGGAGCCTCCCCGCGCCGCTCAGCCGCCCCCCGGGGACAGGCCTGTCGGCCGGACCGGCTGCGCCCCCGGCCCGGGGGGGGACCGCGGCTCGCCCGGCAGCCCCACGGAGCCGGTGACCGGGGTCGGACCCGCGCCAGGGGGCCGCCGGGGTGCCCCGCTGGGCGCGGCCGCGGGTGGGTGGGCCGGAGCCGGCGGGTCCGCGCTCCAGGCCCGCCGCGCTCGGTGCCGGCGCAGCCCTTTGAAGAGCCCGACCCCCGCCCGGGGAGCCGGGGAACCCCCGCGCCGTCCCGGGGGGAGCGGGCCGGCAGACCGCGGTCGGAGGCCGCGCCGCGTGGAAGGCGGCGAACACCGAGCCGGTATTTTAATTAAGCAGTGTCTCTTTGATACAGTCAGCCCGATGCTATCTCTGCGCGCTGTTCCCTTCACGGCAGCTTTTGGGTAGGAAAATTGCTGAGCAAGCTGGATCACACGGAGTGCCGGAGCCGCTCCGAGCAGCGCCAGAAAGCCCCGGGGAAGGCGGCGGGTGCGTGTGTGAGTGCGCGGCGCGCTGGGAGTTCCAGCCGGGCTCTGGTGCGGTGCGCGCTGTGTGCATTTTCGGGGGGGCCTGGAGGAACTAGAGTCAATTTACCAAGATTAAAGGCACAAGCAGGGAGGCGCCACACATTTGCATGCGCCTTCATCTTTCTTAAGTGGATTTTTGAGGGCAGCGCGGCAGACAGACTTGGGCTCCCGCGTCCCCCTCCGTCGGCGGAGCGCCTCGCCGTGCGGCCTCGGGGACTGGAGGGCGCGGTCCCCTCGCCCGCCCGAACGCCAAGGGAGCTGCGGGGGCGGGCATCGGCACCTGGGCCCCGTCGGGGCCGCGCTGGCCCGGAGCGGGGCCGCTCCGCCCGGCCCCTCCTGCGGCGACAGGCACGGCTCCGCGCTGTCCCCTCTCTCGCCGCGAGCCAGCAGCTCGCCTGGCGCCGGGCACGACGCGCGAGGGCCGCACCCGCGGAGACGGCTGCGCTGCTGGCGCTCACCGGGTGCCTGGTCTCCCGCTGGCCGCTCTCCCGTCGCAGCACTGGCCCCGCCGGGCCTGCTTCAGCCCGCTGCCCTGGCCTCTCATCCGGGCACAGCCCGTGTTACCAGAGCAGCCCGGGCCCAGAGCTGCCCCCCGGCCCGACCCCCTTCTCTGAGCCGCATGGCCCGGCCCGGCAGCAGCCACGCTGCGGGGGCGGCCATCGCGCTCGCCCCAGAGGCCCCGGGCAGGCAGACGAGGCCCGGGAGCGGCTCTCCCGGAGGGGGGTCCGGTTCGGAGCAAGCCCCAGCGCTCTCGCTGTCGACCCGCTCGCCACCCACGGCAGCCTGGCCAGCTCTCCCGGGGCTGCCGTGCGCGGGCAGGGACCCGACGGGGCGGCCACGAGAGGCCGAGCTCCGGCTGGCAGCGGCGTGGCGCGCACATGTGTCCCCGCGGCGGCCGATGCCAGGTGCAGGGCTGGGGGCAGAGTTTACCGCCAGGCTCTGACGGCTCCGCGGGTTTCCCAGCCCGGGGGGCTGGAGGGGTGTCTTTTCCTAGTTCAGGGCAAATACCTTCGTTTCACTGGGAAATTTAACCTCTCCTTAGAGTTGGATCTATTATACCGGTTTAATATCCGCTCTTTTACAGCTCAGTGTTGTAAAGGCAGCAGCCAGGTCTGTGAACTCTGACATGTGCACCCGCGGGGGGGGGGGGGGGGGGGGGGGGGGGGGGCGCGGGGGCCGGGACCTGCCGGCGCGGGGCGCGCCTGTGAGCGCAGCCTTTCATCTGCGGGGCCGCCGCACCGGCCCCGCCGGCCGGCAGCGGGAGGGGGGCGGCAGCGTTTCCCCCCCGCGCTGCCGGCCAGGCCTGGAGCGTCCGCGCTCCCGCCGCGGCCCTGGGGCTGCCGTCGGAACTCCGCCGCTACCGGGGAGCGGGCTGGGCCAGCGCGGCGGAGGCCGTGACCGCGTCGGTGGCTTCTCCCGTGCCGCGACACGGCAGGTGCCCCAGGGGCGCGGGCGGAGGCCGGGAGCCTCAGCTCACCGGGCCGGGCGCTGCCTGACCCGAGGGCTGTCCCCGCCGGCGAGACGCGCTCCCGCCGCAGAGACCCGCTCCGGAGAGCCGCCTTTCCCGCACAGGCGGGGACGGGGCGGTGCGTCAGAGGGACGGAAAGGGACGAGACGACCCTGAACCTTCCGCTTTTCCTCCCGCGAACTGGCAGGTGCGTGGGGCGGCCCGGGCGGGAGCACCGGGCCAGCGCTGACGGCGCGGTGGGCCGAGCCCTCGGCCCTTGCTAGCCGGCCAGGAGCGGTAGCGGCACGGCACGGCCCCGCGGGGCACGGCGAGCGCTCGGCGCCGGCACATCCAGGGCGGGCGGTGCTGCGGGACCGCGCCGGGACACCGCTCCGCCGGTGCAGACGGCCGCGCCAGGCTGCCCGGCAGGATCTCGGCAGGATCCCGGCACCTGCGGGTCACGCCGCTCCCCAAACAGTAGCCTCGGCTCCAGGAGCGGGCGGGCTGACCGTGCCGAACGACGCTGGGGCCCATCAGGCCGGGACGGCGGCGGCAGCGCCTGGGCGGCTGCCGGGAGCCGCGGGGCCGCTCGCTGGACAGGGAGCGGGCTCTCGTCGGTGGGGGCCCGCTCCTCGGAGGGGAGGGAGCTGCCCGCTCCTCTGATTTTCCGACGCGCTGCAGGATCGTTTCTATACGCTTAATCGAGGTATCTAAATAAAATTCGATTTTCAGGAAAACAAAATACCCCAAAATTCCAACAACGAGAAATCGTTTCCTCTTGGAGCTGGGCAGCCTCCCGGATACGACTAACGTTTTCCCCCTCCGTGCCGACGGGAGCGGGTGCCCGAGCCGCCCTCCTTCCTCCCCCGCAGTGCCGGGCCGGAGCAGCGCGGGCAGGAGGGCGCCAGGCCCCACGGAAACCGGCTCCGTCGGCCGCCCGTGGACCCGCGCAACCCGCGCTCCCAGGGCCGCCTCGGCCCGCAGCGCAGGGGCCGCTGCCCGAGGGGAGCCGCGCCTGTGCCCGCGGCCGTTCCGCTGCCGAGCCCGCTCCCGGAGCACGGGGACAGCGCGGGGTCGGTGCCCGACCCGCCGAACCCGCCGCTGCGGGATGCTTCTCCCGTCTCAGACGGTTCCCGCTCGCCCAGAGGCCCCCGTGGGACCCGTTAGGGTGTGGGTGCCCGGTAGGGCCGAGGCCCGGCCCATGGAAAGCAGTCTGTACTGCCCCGGAGCCGCGCAGACACCGGTCCGTCCGCGCGCCTTTTGCGCGGCTGCGCAGCGCTACCCGAGGGCAGGCTTCGTCCGGCAGCTTCCACCGGGGCAGCGTCCCCCGGATCGCGCTGCCCCCGGCTCCCACCCCGTCCCAAGGAGACAGTGCCGGTCCCTTCGTGTCCCTGACCGCCGCCGGGGCATCCCCTCCGGCAGGAGCCCCCGACCCGGCCGGTCCTGTCCCGGCAGCGGGTCGGGGCGAGCAGGGGCGAGCGCCCGCTCCCGAGGGGCCCGACGGACGGGGGCACTCCGGCGCGGAGCCCGGTCCCCGGCCAGGGCTGCCCTGCAGTCCCCGCAGCCCCGGGCCCGGCGGGCCGCCGGTAGCTGGAGCCCGTCCCCGGCGCGGTGTCGGGATGGACCGAGCCCCGCTCCCCGCGGCTCGGCAGCTCTGCCCGGTGCTTCTTGGAGGGAGAAACGAAAAACAAAAGAGTTTGGAGAGAAAAAGGAGAGGGCTTTGCCTGCGAGACGATGTCGCTTTTTAAGTACAGATATTAATAGTTTGCAGAAAATTCAGTCGGTAGGTAATTGTGTTACATTATCTGTCTGGGCTTTTCTGCTGTGGCTCTCCTGAACTGCCTTTGTAAATAGAAACCGATCACGTAAAATGGGGAAATATCAGGCGCCGTGCAAATAAATAGCGCTGCTAACCTCCCCGGCCTGAGCACTCCCTTGAAGAGCAGAGCGGAGAGCTCCTTTCTGGTTTGTATTAGTGATTATTGCACTGTTATTAAGGAATGCAGGGGTGGAAATACTTGCTTCGGGACTCCAAGCACACTCGGTACATCAAGAGGGAGGAAAACCGCCGCAGCGTCCGTGCCGCGCAGCAAACGGAGCAGCGCTCGGGCAGCCCCGGGGCTGCCTGCGGCGGGGGAGCCGGGCCGAGCCGCCGAGAGCCCCCGGCCCCGCGGAGCTGCTCCTGCCTCTCCCGCCTCAGATCCATCTTGCTTACAGGCTTCTGCTTCCCAGCTCCCTGACACACACGCCTGGCAGCTTGTCGTGCAGAGTGGTTGCGTGATGTAATTCCCTAGCATGACATGTTCTCACCTGATGCCAGCTGATCATTCTGAAGATGCACACGAAGCTGCAGGCTCTTCTAGCAGCATTTTGTTGTCCTCTCTCTCTCCTGCATGTCTGCGTTTTTATCTGGCATGCTGGGTGCTGGCGAGGCGGGACCTGGAGCAGCCCTTGCAGGTCTCCGAGCCGGGAAGGCTCCGGCCGCCCGGCCCCGCGCTGGGCTGGCACCGGCTGCCCCCGCCGCGTCCCCTAGCCCCCCGCTCTGCCCGCGGTCCGGCGTCCCCCCGCCGTGTCCTGCCCCCCGCCCCCCCCCGGCGCTGGGACAACCGGCGGGACGCCGTCATTTATTTTTTTTTTTCCCCCTATTAGCAATAAGCACAAAGCTTACTATTTCTAGTTATCTCGGAACGTAAGTTCGTATAAATTCAGCTGCGGCGTCGGATTGAAGAGGAATCCCTTCTAAAGGTGTTTTCCTAAAAGAAATGCTCTGCTCCCGGGGCTCAAAGGTTATCACGAACAATAAACACTTTCCCCCTCAGCCTCATTTAGACAATGACAGATGAGCCCATCTGACACTCCTCCTCGCACTACAGATTGGCCTCTCTATTTTAGCATTTCTATTTTTGGTCAGGATGAGGAATCCGCAGCAGTTGCGGTGCCCGGTTTTGCCTCCGTTGCGCGTTTCGGTGTCTCGCAGCTCGGCACAAGGCAAACGGGGCAGCGCAGTCCGGGGGGGCCGGGGCTGCTCCACCTGCCGCTAGCCCGAGCCTCGGCTTTGCTCGTCCCGTAGAGATTCCCCAGGTGTTTCTGAGATTCAGTGTTTGCCCAACACACGGGGAAAGGTGTTCCCCAAGAACAGTCGTGTTATCCGATAAACGTGTGCCCAATCAGCCACATTTGCCGCAGGTTCGAAGCACCCTTTCAACCCGGATGAAAAGGGACTATAAAGCAGAGAACTATAACAGCGGGTGGAGAATGGTACGGTCTGCTTTTCAGGGGGATCGTTGTAGACGTGAATGCAGTCAGTTGCAGTCTCGGTCACCTGAAGGCATGGGGGACAGCATGCCCCCCTGCACATGCTGATCTTATACTTCGGAAGCAGAGAGTTTCATGGCATAAATTCTGATTTGGTCAGTCACTTGCCCGCACAGAGCGGGAGCTAAACTCCTGTTCAACCCGTAACACTGTTTAAGCCCGATTTAAAAAAACAAAACAAAAAAACTTCCCCCACAACCCCGAGAAGCCCGTCATACGAACTAATAGATGAGTACATTTACGTTTCTGCTGTTGGCTGCAGCAGGAGGGTTGGAGCCTGCGGGTTCCCGCACTGGAGCCGCCGCTCCGCAGCCCCCGGCGAGGTCCGCACCCGCGCAGCCCCCGCTCCGCCTTCCGGCCCGCGCCGAGCACGGCGGCCTGGAAGGGGGGGAACAAAGCAGGGAGGGCACGGGCGGCCCCCCCCCGCGCCGCCTGGGCGGGCTCCGCGCCTAGCCCCGATGGGACCCCGCGGCTGCCCGCCTGCGGCACCGGGCTCACCCCACACCGGCTGCCGAGCTCGGCTCTGCTGGGACGGGCACCCAGGCTCGGATGCTTAAATACCCACAGCACACGAGCGCCTGGGTCTTAATTTTTACTAGTGTCGAGGAATAAACCCATTGCTCGTAAAACTGGGGGAAGACTGAGTATGTTGATGTGTTGTTATACCGGTTTTTTATATGACAGGTTATAAGATTACTCAGGAGGCCAATACAGCACGTTAAAGGGGCTCTCACGTCCTGTTTTCCTCAGCTGTGAAAGTTGGTGAAGTGATAGGATTAGGGGTCATACACATTTATACTCCTTTTATCACATGGAGGAATCTCACAGCAGAACACAAGGAAAGCAAGAAACTTCAATTAGCTGATTTCAAACTATCATCATACACTGGACAGCGTGCAGTATTTTAAAAATTTTGTTTCTGGCACCTTTTGTGCTACAGATTCTTTTCCCTGTTTTTTTTTTTGTGGGAAGGAGAAGTTGCAATCAAAGATGCCAACAAAACATGTGCTTAATGAATAAAGTATGATAATAAAATAAGATATATATACTAATATCATTATTGCTAAGATATTAAAATGCTGCTGTTAAAATGGGAAAAGTCACTTCTGAAGACAGCAAGACTTTGAATTTTTAAACTCAATTCACGAAGATGGAAAAATGTTGCACAGTATTTTGTTGTGAGATCCTAAAGCATCTCTGTTGCCAGAGCAGCCACTGCTCACTGAAGCAACTGCTGCTAGACTCAGATACCTCTGGGTCCATCACCTGAGGACAGTTGTGGTGACCCTGGGACCCCTTTGCCCCTGGACAGGGAAATGTCTCTGCCAGAGGCTCGTGTGAGCAAGTCCCGGTTGAGGACTGGGCTTTGTGTGAAGAGGCAGAGAGGAGGGCAGGACAAAGATGGGCTGGAACTACCTGAATTTATATGCTTAAAAGGCTGGGAGAAGGCAGATAATGGGATGAAGGAAGGGCACAACCTGGTAAAGATGAAGAGGAATTTTCCGGGTAACTTTTTTTTTCTTTTGGCAGGTGAAAGACATACAAAGCAGTTGTTACTGATGGCTAAATAAGAGTTTTCAGTGCTCTGAGATACACAGCTGAAAACATCATATGTCCACCAGCAAGGATGTATGCTTCTAGAATATAATTACCTTGGAAAAAATAGCATTTTAATTTCAATTACAATTATTCTATGAGAGACAGATGTGAACTGCTAAAATGTTTATAACGTGGCTTAACAGTAAAAAAAACAAATATTAACGAAATGTGTTTCACTGATGGGATTTGATTGGCATGCTGTATTAATTACAGGCCTTTCACCTCTGAAACTGCTGTTCCAATCATGTCAGTGCCAAGGGAAAACAATTTAAAGCTTGTTTATATATACTAAAATTATATAGAATCATATAGGCATCTTAAAAAAAAAGAGGGGGGGCTGAATTTCAGCCTCGGTTTCACTACAGTGAAATAATTACAAAGAAGCATCTGCCAACATATACATTCTGCTCACCATCCTACAACCCCAATACACCTAGAATATTTACAGACGTGCAAATAATATCTGTTGGATCCGTAATTTGGAATGAAAATGTAAATGTCACCTGAATTTCTCCAGCATGACACAGCCCAGACCTATAGGTCTCCAGCAGGTGGAGATAGGAACACTGGCGTCCTTTATTCAAACAACGACAACAATAATAGAGATAATCAACAAAGGGCACCTGATTTCAGTATCACTAATCCAAGGTGTTTAAAATCCATCATTTGGCTTTAAAAATATCATAAGAGCAATTTAAAAGCATGGGATCTTTAAGCATCTTTTATTTCTAGTGGCTAAAGCAGAGGGTACCTTCTGGTCATGTTTCTAAGTTTTTCTTTGCAGCCAGAAGAAAGAACGTTCTTAATCTCAGAGGGAAAGCATTGTATGGGATGTGCCTGTACTCAGGGAAAACCCAAGCTTCTCTCATTGAGCATGCCACATGGATTCAGTACAGACCGAGAGAGGAGACGGCCAGCCCCGACTGTGGAGCCAGAACCAACGTTAACACTAGCGTTTGCAAGGCAGTCTCTGCTCGCACAAGCCTCCTGGCTTTAGCAGGGACACTGTCCCCTTCCAGCCTTGGGCACCTCACCCGTCTGCATACCCATGAGCCGGGAGACACCAGGGCCCTCTCCTTTCTGTGCTGGGTAAGGGCACATGCTGCTCTGCCACGCACTGTATGGCACTCGCATCTGGCAGACCACAGCAGAGGACAGCTGAAGGAGACTCTGCCGAGGGGAGAGTGTTTTAACCCTTTCCATATGAAAATGAAATAAAGAGAGAATAAGCCATTTGTTTAGAGCCCAGAGACCTTAAGTGCAAAGCAGCTCTTTGGCCCTTAAGCTTCCACCAAGCTTACGTCAGGGTACCCCACACACAGGAAAACAGCAGAGCAAACTGGCACTGCTATACAAGCAACACTAACCAGCGACACTGACACACAGGGATGAAAGGCAGCACAAGCTGCCTAAATCCTGCAGTAATCCACTCCCCAAGACCTACTTGTCCTGGGGATGGCATCCCTTGTAACTGAGACCCTCACAGGTGACAACAAGAGAGCAAATGGCCCATCAGCTGTCTGCTGAGAAATCCTGTGTGAGACCTCAAGTGACCAGCATAACCTGTCGGCTGATTTAGGTAAACAAAGGTAATTAGTTTACAAATAATAAGGATGTGCGTTTTTCTGTAGTAGAAGCACTAACATTTAGAGCACCATAAAGTAGTAAGCAACATAGCTCCTGCATCAAAATGGAAGTGGGAAGAAAAAAAAGGTAATAGGATAATATTTTGAACTGTAACCCCTGTTTTAGTCTATTCTACATGTTCTATGGCAGGGCATTTTATGTGATTTGGATACAACCCCACTAGCACATTAAAGTTTATTGGCCTCAAAAAAATGGATGTATCACTGATGATAGAAGACTTGGTGTTATACTGTCAATGCATATTTTATTTGATCTCTGTCTTAAATACAACTCAGACCTTTGGACTTCATACAGAGTTGGACTTTAGCCCTTTCCTGTAATTATTTGGTGTCTTGTTAACATTTTATGAGCATGTCTGTTTAAATAAACTTATTTGATGTGCATTTATTTTGGCTGTAGCCTGCTGTATAGGATGGATGTGCTTTTCTCTTTGTCTTTTAAAAGAAATCAAAATAAAGCTGAACAATGAAACTGCAAGTGGAATAAATTTAAATATAGTGTTTGTTTCATTTAACAATACAATAGTCAAAATCAAATAGACTTGACAACATTATTTATGAGGATTTAATATTTATATGCTAAGTGTAGAACATTTGGATAATTAGAACTGTAAGGCATCAGTTTGTTTGCCAGTTGCATTGACTGACTTACATTTGAGCACTGCAGGCATAATGTGTTTGCAGTAATGGACTGTAAAAAAGGCTGGCGTTTCAGAGAGCTTTTTAAACCCACCCTTCTGCTCTTTTTATTTGCCTTCTGAATACTTTTAGAGAAATAGAATATCTTCAGAATTTTTACCTGTTGCATGGAAAAATCTTACTTAGTCATTTTTGCCTCTGCAACAATCTCGGCACGCAGAGAAGAGGCAGGGGGAGAGCGAGGCATGACCAGCCCCTCTCAGCCACCTGCACAGGGGCCTCAGCCATTCACAGGGAATCCACCAAGAGAAGAGCACACATGCATCCTCCTGCTGCCATACTCCTCCTCCCCCAGAATGCCTGCAGCTGCAGGGCCAACCTACGTACCCAAATGCTGCTTTAATAATTCCTTAAACTGTGTCAACTGTGCACTCTCTATACATCCTTAAAAGCTCTAATTCATCTCTTTTAGATCAGTAAGTACCGTTGGTCATACATGAAAGGTGTAAAAGTGTGCTGGGTGAGAACTGAGACATATGTGCCAGCCTTTGCCCTCAAACTCCCAGCCTGCGGAGCGATGCTGACCTTGTCACACCCAATGCAGTCTCAGAAAGGGACAATGACAGGTAATAGCAGAGCAAGCTTGGAATAATGTTATTTTTCTTTCGCTATTCTTTACATGCCAGGTATTCCTGGTAATGTTTTAAGCTTCAGATGCTAAAAATAAAACAAGTGCAGAAACAGAAAGAACCATACTAATTTACATTTTGCCTTTCTTTACTGCCTTTCACCATATGACATTCAAGAGAACTTGCAAACATGCAGAGATGTGTTTGCTGACCACTAGAATGCAGCAACTTCCAAAATAACCAACATCTGCATAAAGCAACATTCAGCAAGGGCTAAAAATAATTGAAGACCTTAAACAAAGAAATATTCTCAGTTTCTTCAAATCACAGAGAGCATTCAGTACTATTGCCTTTGTCCTTCACTATTTCAGCTCCAATAAGAGTCCTTTAAACGGACTGCAGTGAACTGCTGGGAGGCACACGGGTGCTTTGCTCTCCCCTCACCCCGCTCTGCCATCCTCCCGCTCCCAGGGTGAGACACCTTCTGCCTGGCACGAGGTCAGCAGGGCGGTTTTGCTGAGCTCACCCAGGCATTCACACTCAATTCATTTAGTAACTATCCTGCACTGAAAACAGAGACTTTTGTGAGGACTTGAGTTTGTTTTCACAAGTTTTCCATTTCTCCTGGTAAGTAAAGTGTTGGGGTTTTTTTCCACAAACATGGAGATGGTTTGGTGTAAAGCAAAGTAGCACATATTCTAGAATATGCCTTGGGCAAAACGTTACCATTCCAATGTCTTTCTTAATGAAGTAGGCTGGTTGTCAGTGTGGATGTGGTCTTTCATTTTGGTTTAACAGCTACTGAGGTACAGTTTACTCAGTGTGCAGAAAGCAAATTTCCTCTGTTCCTCTAACAGTTATAATCCTTTCTCCTCACAGACAACTACTGCTATATTGTAGCAGAAAGAAGCAAAAGAAAAGGCTTCACAATTCCTGAAGCTCAGTCATACTTCTGCTTTCTAATCTTTGTGTTCTCTGCATTGCGCCTTGCACAGTAGTATCAGGAGCTCCTCCTGGCTTCCTGTCTGATGTTTTCATATGTTCAATATGTTAAAACAACAGTGCTGTTGAGAAGGTACAGTCAAATAAAATCACCATCATGAGGTTGTAAAAGATTATCAGACATCACAAAAAAATGACAAAAATGATGGATGACTTTGGATTATAAAATTGCATGTGAGCATCTTTACTGATGCAAGCAGTGTTAAGAGTTTTCAGATTCATGTGCCTATACCCTAAGCCTTTTGCAACAGAGGTTTGCTGAGCACGCTGCCTGCACCACACAGCTTGGTGAATTGTGTGGTCCATGGTTAGATAATGTTGCATTACCATTCATCAGCCTCGGTTTGTTCAGACTGGAGGTTCCTTAGCAAGCTTGTGCAACGTGCAAGCCCACTACAAAGGGTGAATTCCACTTTCCATGTACCTCCTGTTATCACTGTGGAGAAGATAGCTTCTCCAGGGAAGCTCTGTGACAGTGGATGATGGCACTGATGCTGCACCTACTCTCTGAATCTGCTTCCCAGGCAACAGCATCATCAAAAGTGCATCCTCTGAGATGCTGAGGATAATTAATGCCCAGCTGAGTAACTTTCTAGGACTTTCTGAAGAGGAATGAAGATTTCAGTGCTCAGAACCCTACTGCCACCCTCACAGACCTCTTCTCCTCTCTCACTTCCCCAAAAAAATAATGCAACTATCCTCTTTCCTTTCTCTTGTATACTTTGTCCCTCAGGCTAAACTGTCTCCAGATCTTTACTTTTCCAAAAGTCACTGTTTTCCACTGGGTATCCTGCTGGCAGAGCTACACATAACTATTCCCTATACTACTTTCAAAGCATCAGGAACTAAACGAGAGATTTTTTCGTAATTGGGTCAAATCAAGAGCCAAACCTGCACCGTGGGAGAAACACTCAGACACTCAAGTCGTTCTTTTCTCACTTAGCTCCATCTACTGATATTACAGCAGATTGCACATACTTGCAGAGCTGATCTACACATACCAGACTTGCTCTGCCTTCCATCAATAATAATTTTAAGGTTAATTCTTCAAGAGATTAGAAAAAAAACTGCTATCAAGCAAAAGACAAATGCCTGTACTTGTTTATCCCGTGGGGTTTTTACATCAGAAGTGTGAAGTGAATTACAGGGTACGATAAACCAGTGGAAAGTTACCTGCTTCTTGGTGAAAAGCATTCTGGAGCCAGTTTAATAACCCACCATGAGACCACACATCAGAATTGTATTTATTTAGGGAGCTAATTGAAACAGAGCCTGTAAAGGAGGAGCCAACATCAGAAGCAGGATGCAGTTAAGATCTGAGAAAAGGCAGTGTTTGTGGGCAGAAACAGTGAAGAGTGTATGTGAGGCCAAACGTGGTAGCCCTCACCCAGGCAGAGTTCCCACTGAATGGGACGGGTTGAAGTCACGAGGTGGTTTGCCAGGGAAAGGCTTGTTAGCTCAAGCCTCTGAGTAATTTTCCTGGGCTGTGATGCAGGTCTGCTTTCACAAGTGCTGGCACTCTGTCTGCCTCTTGGCTCTTCCCAGTCCCTTCTCCATTTTGCTGAGAATCTAACCACCAAGCCAAGCTGTCCCCCCCCTCCCAGCACAAACTGATCAGATGGGTGATAGCATTTCACATGTGGTCTAGTGGTATTGTTTGATTGTTGTTATTTTGTTGGTCTGTGCTGCAGGATGTCCTGGTATTTACTAGAGGAAAAAAAAAAAGAGGAATGTCAGCTTGGAAAAGCCTGTCATCATTTAAACTTGAACAGGCATTTTGGGGAAAAATGCTGAAACAATTATTCAGAGAAAAGCTTCAAAATCAGGCTCCTGAAATACACTCAGGTGGCTTAAACCCATTAAGATCAATAAATAATGGCTGAGTTTGCCTCTTGCTCTCGGAGTACCATGAGTCACGCTGTCAGCCCTTAGCTGTGAGCATAAGGACTAGAATCTCACATTTTAAAGTAAGTGCTAGGCGTCCCATATAGCCCAAGGGCTTTAAAGGCAATATTGAATCACATGACACCTATGACAAAACCCCAATATTGTACATAGGGGGGGGTCATAGTCACTCATTTAAGGTAAGGCTGAATAGAAGTGCAGTGGGATCACAAACAGCTGCATTTTGCCTTTTATTTTCACTTTGGAACGGCACTTTGAGGGCTCATATTTTGCAGAATTTAGGTAGAAAACCCACAGCTGTTACTAGGGCAAGCAGCTTCAAGGAGAAGCAAACATTGTTAGCCACCTCCCCCTGCTGTGATCCCCTCTGCCTAGCACTGGGCATATACTCCAAGGTAAAACTTGCTCTACTTATGTTAAACTGATAGTGTAAGTAGTGAAGTCTTTTCCCTTTTGGTTTAAATGAATCCTTGCCACTTAAGTTCATGTTTATTTTTATAATATGGACTCTCTGTCATTTATTGCTCCCAAAGGGACTCCAAATACCATGATGGTTATGAGTGAACCTGGGAATATACTACTGAATTGCTTGTGATTTATCCTGTTTCTGATGCACGTAATAACATAGCTCTTCCAAAGCCTGTTCAAGGGTTTTAATTATTAATTTCTGCACTTTGTGTGGCACCACGTGACAGTTATTGCTGCTGTGGGTGGGAATTACTGTGTCTGTGCTTTCTGGTAACAGCATTGTCATTGGGAATTTCGTATTTCAGGCTAACTGCTGAACGGCTTTGAAACAGCTTGAACCTGTCCCCAGCAATGGAACAACTGTCACTTAAAACTAGGCCCTCTGCAGCATCAGGATGCTGAGGAGTGCAGAGCTCAAGGGGAAAGATGAGACCAACAGGAACTGTGAAGATATGTGGTGGGAGCAGAAGGGCGACTTGCTCTGTGAACATGCAGCACATCTTCTGCATCACCCCAGACCTCAATATACCTCTTACTAAAGATAATACAAAAATGGGATGAGTTTACATATAAGCAAATTTTCATTCCTCAGTCTCCAACAGCTCCAACCCCACATAACTCTTTGAAAAAGCCAACAGATCCAAACAGGTAACAGCCTGATGATTTTGGTGTGCCCATCCACTCTGACAAGGCAGCCCTCCCGTACCATTCAAGGCCATTTTTCAGCACTGTATAAACAGCACATGCTGGTAAGCGTTCGTCCTCCAGAGCCGCACAGGACACTCTTTATTGCAGAGTCTGCGTTGCCCTGTGTGCTAAAACGGGTCTGTGGCTTTGTCCTGCTCCTCGTTTCCCTCTCTGCCTTGTGCACCCAACTTTTCTCAGGAGAGGTGGAGATGTTACCACCCCAGATGTGCACCATGTAAGGTGCTGCATGTGGGGCTGGACCCTTGCACTGAGGATGCTGCAGAACTGGGTCCGTGCAAAGGACATTCAGCAGCAACCGGAGGAGAAGCCCTCCCTCCCCCCTTCCTCAGTTACTAAATCTGTTTAAACTAGGGGAGAGGGGTGAGGAAGTGAGACCTTTTGGAGAAGCCACATAGATGTTTGTTTTCCTTGGGGGTTTATATCAACACTGGTCTTGACATTTTGCCTCTTATTATGTGTGGCTCTTTAAAGGGTGAAATAATATTTTCTTTTGCTTGAGAAAAGGACAAAGTTCAGACAAAGCGCTCAACCCAAAATAATTTTCTTCTTTCCCAACAGTTTACACATTGTCTACACTATGGCTCTGTGCAAAGCACCACTCTGCAAACAAAAGGAGACTGCCAGCGAGATGCTGCTCCTCCCAGCCCACGTGGACCCCGTGCTCTGCCCCACTCTGTGTCCCTGCCTGCTCCACGGGCAGAGGGCATGCCACAAACCCACTCTGGTAGCTTCCTAGAGACTGACTTTAATAGGTTTCATAATTGGCAAAATGTGCTTTGAAATTTGAAAAGATTCTCTGCCACTCTAATCCCCCTTCACCTGGCAAAAGCCCGTTTCCAGCACGGGCTGTGTATTTGTGCACCCACTGTGTCGATGAAGTCTTCAGCTAAAGCATTTAGTAGCAACCAGGGCAGCACCTTTCTGCACGCTGCCCACAAAAAGCTTCCTCTGGCTTTTCCAGCTGTGGTCTAGAGCTGCACGGGTCTGGAGGGGAAACAGCAGCAGGGACAGGCAAGGGTCAGACATGAAATTACTGCCTCTGAGCAGAAGTTAGAGGATGAGGAGGAAGCCTACCTTAGCCCATATTGATGTTTAATTAAGGTCAATGTAACTCATATGACTCTTCACCTGTATCCCAAAGGGAGTAAAAGCAAAAGTTTAGTTAAAATGCAGGCTTTAAAAGTATTTCTGTGCTGCCCCTCACAAAGAAAAGAGAGTCATCTAAGCAAGAAACCCTGGTAAAACATGTTAGCAATTGCAGAGTCTCAGATGTGATTCAGAAGCAAACCAAGTCACATGGGAAATGTATGTATATATAGAGAGAGGTGGAAGACAACAATGGGGGAACACTGCTGGGTTCAGAAAGCAGCCAGAGTTTTGAGGTAGCTTCTCCTGGTCATTTTAAGTGAACAGTCAATAGCACATCCCATCACAGCTCCCCAGCCCACCTCAATCCCTGGTCCAGGAGCCCTGTCCCTCCCTGTGGGTGTAGGAGCTGACAAAGCAGGCTGGCAGGTTGGTGCAGAGGGAGGTCACTGCCTCTGCACTGTACAACTGTGTGGAGGGAAGGAAATTGTGGATCAAAATTAATTTGATGGGGAATTAATAAGACAAAGATGCAAAGGCCCGAAGCCAGAGGAAAGCAAGCTTGGGAAGAAGGACACTTCTGGGCTCAGTGCTGCCGGTCATGGCAGGGACACAAAGACTGATTTCTTTTCCTAACTCATAAACTTAAATGTCAAAGCTGTAAATTGCTGGACTGGCTCTCCTCCCCACTTTACTGAACCTATCATTGCAAAGCAAAGGGCTTCTGACACCACCTGGAATGAAGGTGAAGTATTTTCCTAGCTGGCACTGAAAGGTGCTGATGGCAGCGAGAGCTGAGGCCAAGCAGAGGCACCACCGCGCGCAAGAACCATCTCGCTGCGGCTTCAGCTGGAGATCAGGTGGGTGAATGGTTCACAGCAAGGGACCTTGGGTATCACCACGGGTCAGTGGGATGGGGGGCAGAACGGGAGGTTCAGGAGGGATGTGGGGAGGAGGCTGGGCCACAGTGAAGCGGTCTGTGATTGACGATGCAGACAGGAAATCAAAGATGAAAGCCCATCCTTGCCATAACATCCTTTGAACATGGATCACACCACAGCACATGTATCTGTCAGGGCACATGGCCTCTCACACGCTTGAAACCTAAATAATGCCCTTTTGTTACACATTTTCCTAGGTTTTCAGTGGCATTGTGTCTTCTAATCCTATTGAAGCTCAGAAGTGCTAATGCTTGAGTAAATAAAGTATTTTCTATTTTGAAGGAGCTGGGATTCTTTCTTATTAGTGTAAAGTTGTAGTTCATTTTTTAATTAGATAAGGCTAGCCACTTCTAATGCTCTTTGTAGACATTTTATTTTGTGAAAGATGCTGGAATTTGGGTTTGATTACATTCAGTAGAAAGCTAAATATAATACTTAAATTGTAACATACTAATTGCTATAGATACACAGCATCGTGTTATAAACACAGTACATCCCTCATCTGCAGAATTATTTTACTCCGATATTTAATTGTAACCTAATAAATCTGCATAGTGTGAAATCAAGTGAAAACAGACCCAAATAATACTCTGCAAACCCCTGGTAGTAAAATGGGATTTTTTCCTGTAACTCATGCATTTCTATTTCAGACATATTTTTTTTATTCAGTGTTCTCTTTAGGAATGTATTTCATAGACAAACAGTCTTCAAGCAATGCAAGCCCATGAAATGTGGTAAGTTAGCAAATGTTTTATAGAGTCCCATAACTAGTTGTGATAAGAGGCTACACCGTGCTCTCTAGTTGGGAGGGAAGGGGTTGCCCTTCTAAGTTCGCTCACTGTGATGTAACCTACACAAGCGACTCCAAGGTACACGATGCATTACCATTACCTCAAAACAGCTGTTTAAATGCTGTAGGAATGCAGCGGACCTCTGACCCACAGGTGAAGAGGGAATGAATGCAAATCATAATTCCCCAATTATTTGGGGGTGAAATGTGACACTGGAGTTAGTGCTCACCAATCAGGTTAACAAGTTAGCTGAAACTTTATCTTTCTGTACTTAAATTACTGGGAAATCATCTTGCTGCCCTGATTGAAGAGATATGGATCACCCCTTGTTTGCAGAAGGGCTGCCGGGGTCAGGTGCTGTCCCCGACTGGGCACTGCAGTATCCCCTGCCTTGTCACTGCCGGGAGGCAGCCGTCCTGGGCACAGCCCCAGCTGCCCTTGCTCTCCCGTCCCCGTTGCACGGCTCGGCCGCTGCAGCCCACGCTCCACAACTGGGAAGCATTGTGCAGTTTGTCTCAGACATGGGAGCTGGAGCAAGCATGGCAACACACCTCTGGTCTTGAAGCCTTTTAAGTGGTCATGTTTGTTGGTAATATACTTACAGACAACAAAAGTAGCTTGCTGCAAAATGAAAAGCTAATGAGAAGCTCAGGGGCTCTCTGTGTCTCTAACACCTCCATGCCACTGGCGCAGGGTTGCCAGCCTTGCTTGGGAATGGGTGGGTGATACTGGGAGTGCTGATCCAGAGCGCCCAGCGGCAGGCACAGCTCTGCCAGAGAGCTGGAGGCTGAGAGACATGGACCCCTGCCCGTCCCATCGCACTGGTGGGTGCAGCCGTGCTCCAGTGCTGCAGCACCTGAATGGAGTGACACTGGGCAAACAAGGACCATGGGGGCACCCCAGCATCTGCAGAGCAAACCTCTCCTCCCCCGATAACTGCACAGTAATTTAAGGGCCCCGTTACAGCAGTAATGGTATGCTGGGTGAAGGCTGATGCTTCTTTGAGTTTAACAGCTTATGGTAAATATGGTGTATGTTGTCAGGGTAAGATTTATCCTTTCCTTTCATTCTACCAGCTGTCAAATGTGTTTGATTTTTCTCAAGCTTTGAGTGTAGCAGGAATTTAGCCAATAAATACAACTGATGATGATTTTCACTTCGGTTTCAAGCATCTGCCATTCATAACGAAGCCTGATTAAAAATGTAAGAAGATTATTTTTAGTTTTAGAATGTGGCAGAGCCTTGCTGCAAAACATGGTGTGAGGCATGAATAATTAACTTTAAAAAAAATAATCAAGGTATATCAAGCTCCATAAAGCAAATGAGTGAATCCTCCCTGGAGCGCTGCCTTTGCTGTGACGTATCCTCTGTGCAGAGCACAGCGTAGCAGGCGTGCCTTTTGCGCAACAGCCAACTCTTTAGCTTTCACTGAAATTTCTGTGCTTTTTTTGTGCCTTATTGGCAGCAAGTTACCAGTTAGTGACTCCCTGTCCTGTGAACAACTTCAGCGTGGTTTTAGAGCCTGCGAATCCTTCAGAATGCGATGGGGGGAAATGCAAGAGCAGCTCTCCAGGTGGTGGCAGGAGCAGACAGGACTGCTGAAATTCAGCTTTTTTTCTCTCTGTAGGGCTCTTCGGCTCTGTGTGTGGAGAGAGGCTCCCCTCCAAGCCGAGCTGGACCTGCAGAGATTTAACTTTTGCACTGCATAAAACCCTGCCAGCAGTGACACACACACACATATCTAGTGTCTCCCCAGCAGGAACCTGCCCCCAAGCCCTGCTGGCACCTCCCTGCAGCAGTACCAGGGCCCGTGGATGCACCTCCAGCTCACTGCTGCTGAACCTGCTGCAAGAGCCTCTCTGCCTTTCTCCATTTTCACAGGGTGGATGTTAAAACCAGCTTTTCCTAGAAACCGTGCAGCAGGTAGGAAGCTGTGGTGCAGAGCCTGGACTCGCTCGGTTACTCCCCATCTGTGCCAGGAGCTGGTGGGCAATCCCATGGTGGGACACAAGAGATGCCAGATGAAGATGAAGGAAGGTGATACAGCTGTGGGCCGCAACTCTGGTGGTGGTGGCTGTCACGCCTGTCTTACTGTGAACTCCTGATGTTTGGTATATGAAGATGTGAACAATAAGGATTGGTCGTTTTAGGGATTCACTTACTTTTACTTACATTACAAAACCACCTCTAGTCTCTTGGAAGGAATTGACATTGACAGGATCGAATTGTCTGATAATAAATTTATCAAGATGTTAATGATCATCAGCTTCTCTGTGTACTACTTGGCAAAATCACTACAGGTCTTCCTATTAGCTGGAACTGCTACCCATTTAGGGCTTGCTTTGAAATTTTATCTTTCCATCTTGTTTTCTGTTTCCTCCTTTTTTTTTTTTCTTTTTTTTCAGAGACCTCATCTGTTTGCCAGCATTCTCTGATCAACATCTCTCATGTGTTTCCTATTAAGGCTATGATGTGTCTAGCCATTTTACTTCTCCTGCCCTTTTAAGTGGTGTCAGTCTTTTTGCTTTGCTACTAGTTGCCTTTTATCTCTGCAGTCTCCAATTCTCAGCGCACATCATTACCTAACTCTTGAACTATCTTTTTCTTACTCACTACGACAAATCTCAGAGGCCTGTGGCAAGCCCTTGCCAGGATGTAGCTAACAACACCTGACTGGCCATCAGAAGAGGTGGCTTTCTGTGAAAAAACCAGAAACTCCCTGCTTCTATGACCACCCGACACGGGCACCTGCCTGCCAGGCATCTCTAGTGTCGGGCATTGGCTGAGCACAAGATGCTTTGCCAAACGAGCAGATTTCTGTTGGGATCACAGCACAGAAACCTGCATTCCTCCGGCTGGTGCGAGGCCATGGTGGATGCTGCACCCAGGACAGCAGCTGTGCACAGGCACCTGATCCTGTCCTCGGTTCCCAGACTCAGGAGTGTCAGGGTCCGTTTGGATTGTGCTGCGAGGCGGCATGCACGGCTAGCTGGGGAGCCTGATACGCACCTGAAGGCTGGTGCTGGGACATTCAGAGATTCAAAGACCTTACTTGAAAAAGGGAAAAGCCCATCAGACATTATCCAGTATTGATCAGAGTGTTCCTTATGGCCCCGTGAACTCTCTCTGAGTGTGAGAATTTGCTCGCTGTGCCTGTTTTGGCTAGTCTCTATGCTTTCATGATTATTGTTTTTCTTCCAGGCTTTTCTCTTTCTAGCTGTTTTCCTGCATAGTGCACCATGTATGGTCACCTTAATGTCTTGCTTATTTATTTGTACTTCATGCTGCATTTAATTAAAAAATGGATGCCACTAATGATCCACAGACAACACCACAGAGCACCGCATAACCTCAATCTGTAACTAACTATGGATAGTGTTATCCTACACCGTTACTAAGAATAGCTTCTAAATATATAACTAAACCCCAGACCCCAGGGCCTCCCTCATCTCGAATGACTGGTAATCTTTCCATACCAGCTGTCACAGCTCTTCCAGTGGCATTAGGCTCTGACACTCTGCCAGGGACCATCCCTGAGCTTGTGGAAGGCTAATCTGGGGGTAACGGATGCTATCTGGTGTCTGCACAGACAAAATTATTACAGGGCTCATTTGCAGGCAATGGACATATGTTACCCAGCCACTGTCTCTGCAAGTCCATGGGACAGACATGTCAGAGAAATCAGGCACTGGCATCCCCTGACTTCCCAAAGCAACGCGAGGCTGGCTGGGCAGGAGCTCATTGGGGCCGGCTGGTAGCACACAGTGGCAGAGCGGGCAAAAGGCCACATGCACAGTCCCTCCTGGGGCTGCTGGCAATGCACATGAAGTCACCTTTCAGCAAGCCAGCAAAAGTGGGCAGAAGGCTCAAAATTATAACTCAAAGTCAATATAACAGCTTTTCCCATGCCCTTCGCAGCAGGCACTGTGGGATGAGCAGCATGCTCTCCCAAGTAGGACAGTGATGGGTTTGCCCCACGCTGACCTCCACACCCCCACACATCTCCTGTCCCCACCGGGATTCCTGCTTCCCTTCCCGCTGAGGAGCGTGCTGGCTGGCACAGGGAGGCAGGGAAGCATCGCACTCGTGCTGACCAGGCGCCGGGGTTCCCTCACTCCCGCTCCCTCTCACTTGATGCGGCGCTGCTGGGGGGCTGGCGGCAAAGGCAAGTGACCAAAAAAGAAAATGAAATGAAATATGGTGCCGCCAATTCAATGAGACACATACAGTGTAGTTCCCTGTCCAAGTGAAACTCCTAAGGATGGGAAGAAATCAAATCTCTACTTCTCCACATGTCCAATTTTCCCTATGAAAAACATGACTAAATGAAAAATCCCCCTGTGAAAGTTTCTCTAAAGGTGTACAAGATAAAAGAGTCAAATTACATCTCATCTGTATGACTCGCCCGTGAAGTCGTAATCTGTTCTGAGCTTTTTTATAGCAAAGATCCTGGATAGCACTTAGAATCAGCTAGAATTCAGTCAAAACATATTTTCAATTAAAAAAAGAAGAAAATCTTCATTAAGATAGTTTAGGCATAACCCCATTATTTTTTCTCACACTAAATCATGAATTAAGAAGACATTTTAAATCCAAATGCAGCAACATCAAAGGTTTTAGATTTTTTTCTAAAGGAAATCGTAAAAATCCAATCAGAACAGACACTTTCCATAATGAAATTAGTTTTAAAAAAACTTTTGCAAAACCCCCACTTTTGGCATTACTTATTTCTAACAGCTCTGTTGCAAACATGATGTCCAATTACAAAATGAAGAGAAAGCATTCTGTAAACAAGCCCCTTTTTGTGCTTGTACTTGCCTCTCGTTTTCAAGAGCCAGCACTTTCTGCAGCATCTGAGCAGCCCTGTGCAAATGACAACTGATGGAGCTCCCGCTGCAGCTCCCGCCGGAGAGGCACACGCTGCTGCTTCACACACGCAGAGCTGATTGCTGCTGCTGCTGCGGGGCAGCTGCAAGAGAGCCCAGAGGGTAGCTGCCTGACAGCAGCATGCACCGCTCTGGGTTGGCAACAGTTTATTTGCACGCTTCATTCTGAAAGCAAGCGCTTTCCCCTCTGTCCGTAGCTGTACAGGAATTTTGCCCCTGTGAATGGGTCACTGGTGAGGCTGTCACCACTTATCCCCGCAGCAGCTCTGGGCCACGCTGCGCCGGGGGAGTCGTTGCAGCAGAGTTAGCACTCGCAACCCTCAGCAACAGCCAGCTTGCTCCCGGGAAGGGCTGCTTCTGTCCCTGCACCACCACACCTGCAAGAGGACGAGCCTGCAAAGCCCTGTCACTCACGGCCAGGGCTGACACGGCCACCCCACTCAGCAGAATGCTTTGGGAAACTGAAGGCCTCACCAACACCCCACGAGCACCCCTGCCTGCTGTGGGGAGCCGGATGGGAGCCCCCTCTGCCCAAGGCGCAGGCAGCACACCTGGCCAGCCGCTTGGGCTGCTCAGTGCTCTCTGCCACTCCTGTGGAGGAGGCTCCTGGACGGGTCTGTAATTCCACCTCCTGCACTGTCTGTGCTGCTGCTGGCATTCCCAGGTCCAGGAGCCTCCCCAGAAACCTCCTTTGAAAAGCAGACACAGTGCTGTGCCATTTCACCTGGCGCCCCATGCTGCCTGCATGAACTTGCCAAGCTTGTGCTCTAAGGATTCACAGATACTAAAGTGGTAATTGGAGTAAAAACACAGAGCTGTTTTTGCTCTAGCTGGAAGAAAATCTACTCATTACCTCTTGGAGAAAAACCCAACTTCTATTTTTGTAAGAATAAAAGTAAGTGAAGCAGAAGGCAGTGGATAGTCTCTGCACAGCTCTGTCTTTCGTGGGCAAGTGCTCTTGGTTTCACCATGCACCTGGGCATGCAAAGCCTCTGACATTTCTCACCAAATGCCACAGGAGGGGCTGCACAGTGACACCAACAAGGCTGAGAAATCACAAGACAGTCCTCATTTTTCAAGTGCAAAGTGAGTGATAACTGTTTAAGAATTCAGCCCCATACATTGAACCAGAATGGTGTTCCAGCTCAGTTTTCCAGGGGGTATGAAAAGGATTTCCTGCAGCGTGGTTCATTCAACTCACTTTTCATAAGCTAGTTTTCAACAACATCATCCAAAAGCCATTAGTTTCATTGTATGTATCATGCAGGGTTATTTAGTAGGTCAGAAGGAAAATTTAAATGGACAGGTGCTTTAAATTACAAGATGGTGGAGGTGGTTAATAAAAAAATACTAGAAAACATTGGTAACCTTATTTCGGGCTTGAAGTGGGTTCTGTAACTGATGGGCAAATGGCTTGGAGAAACACTGAGATCTGTCAGAAGCGGTAGGTTCAAAATGCGTTCAGGAAATCAAGCTGCTCCCCAGAGATCAGAGCGCAGTGCATGCTTCCCAGACATTATGCACCTTTAAAACTATTTATTTCCTCTTGGATATTTGCACCGTGGGGACAATTAATTACATGACGCAAATGTCCTATGTGTGACAGAGAGAAACCTGAAAAAAACACTTGTATTTCTTGTCATGACCTGAAAGGTGTGAGAATCATGGTACGCTGCAGCCAACGCGGGGAGAGACCAAACCTGCCTCTGCACTTCTGTGTCTCATGCTGCACAGACGCGAGGAAGGAAGACACCATCCTGAGCTCATCTAGCAAGAATCAAGCAAGGGTCTTCTTGAACCTGAGCATCTGTGGTGTGTGCTGCCCACCAGCATGATCCAGAACCTGGCAAATTACCTCAGCAACAGCTTAGCAGCCTCCTGCCACCACCACAGCCGCATGGGCTGATGCAGCGTGTAGATACAGCACCCAGAGCACAATCCCAAGGTCTTTCAGCACCCAGGGACTACTGGGGTCACAGCTCATGCAGCCACCTCTTGGCCCCTCGCCCAGAGTTATCCAGCACCTATGCAAAGGCAGAGCAGGGCCATGACATGGGGACACGGAGGAGACAGTCATGCATGTGCAGCCAGCCCTACCACATGGCATGAGGGACTGTAATCACTCAGAAATCCTATCACTGTCAGCCAGATAGCTCAGGAGGAGAGGTACTAGCACAAAGGAGAAAAACACAGGAAGGATTTAACAGGGAGATGAAGATAATTTAATTATTTTATACATTGGAGGCCACTTATTGAGATGTCTACTGAAAGATTGGTGCTTGTGATGCATTTATGTATATAGCATGCAAGAAGGGCAAGTCTGGTTTGTACAAGCATTCCCCAACATCACCACATCTTATCTGATTCCTTTGGCTCAGAGATCAGGCTGGAAATCTAACGGGAGTCAACTGCTTTCCAAGATGCTTGATATTTCCTAATTATTTCAGGTTGGAAACATGTCAACAGCTGAGCAGAGATGCTTTAGTATCTATTAATTCCTGGCCAAATTCAGACTGTTCCTCTGTTCCTGAAGCTCAGGGCACAGGACGAAGAGTGAAGGCAATTAAGTTGTAGGAAAAAGCTGCTCGGTACAGTGGGCAGTAACAGGGAACAGGCAAATTGCTGAGGGCATGACTGGCTGCTGGTTCAGCAAAAGCTTTGGGCTGTCCCTCTGCTGCTTTCCACCCTGCTGGGGACAGCTCAGGACCACAGGGGTCCCACTGGCAGGGGCGGGAGGTTTGCAAAAACACAGCCTCCAGCCATGCACGCGCCTGCAGGATGTTCTCAGGCTTCACATGTGATTGCCTTCTGAGGCTTGAAAGAAAGTTTGTCTTTATTTGTCTACAGTCTCGCCAGACTGCAGAGAGGTTAGCATCTTTAACTAGTTTGGTTGATGCTGCCCCAGCCTGACTGAACTGTGCCCTTTAGCCACCCTAGACCTTGTTAGGATCTGACCTTAAGGCCGGGGAGAGAGGAAATGCACAAAGTCACTGGGAACAACAGGAAATAAAAAGAGAAACCCCCCCCCAAATTTCTCTGCCTCTGATGCCTGGATGATGTAGCCTCAGATCGTGATGTGCAGCCAGCATTTGGGCAAGAGGACACAGTTACTGTCTGAGCCCCAGAACACGAGGCTGTGTATTCTGTGCTTCATTAGACTGCTTATCCTGCGAGATGTGCTCTGGGAGGCATGACTCGTAGTCACTGGAAATTCCAGCTTTTTTCTTTTTCCTCTGCATCTTCCCCGTGTGCATAGTTTGCATGCCAGGGGATGAGCTCCTCTGCCCACATGCTTTTCTGATTGTTTGGTTTGCAGACTCCTTGCGGACATGAAAAGATTGAACAACTTGTGCCAATGTGCTGTGAAATCTAACAAACTAATTGCTGCAGGAGCAGGTGATGGTTTGGACTTTGGTCTGGAAAATATACATATGCATACATTTTGCTGTGGTATAGCATGCCTAGAAAAGCCTCCTTTCTAGCAAGGAAGGACAAAAGAATCTATAGGATGGCTTTGTTTCATACAGTGTAGTGTGCACGCCATTATGCCGATAACACATACTCTAGAAATGGATACTATGTGCTGTCAAAACAGCAGACATGTTTGTATCCAAGAAAGAAACATTTTAGTTCTGCAGTGGGCCAGATCCCTCTGCTACCCCGTCATTTGGGTTCCAATGGCACTGGTGAATCTGTTTGAAATCTGAACATACAGTCTAGTTGTGGGATGCTAAACCCAGATTGTGAGATGTGTTACAACAAGATGAGAGGGAAATTACTATGCCATTGAGGATTGTATGGTTTTGTGAGGTAAACACACTTTAAAAGCCAAACTTTGCTTATTTTATGACATAGAAAAAAAAAAAAAAGTGACATTAAATAGTTGAGACAGGCAGAATTTGGCCTGGAATTTGGATTTCACATCTGAGGTTTTTAAAATCAAAGGAAGAGATATAGTAAAAGAAAATCAGCCTTTTAAAATGAAGGAACAACAAACACAATTTTTTTCTGTTGGGTTCCTTTTAATACTGATTCCGGCTTCCACTCATCACAGGAAAAACTGACGTGGTCATTGTGGCCAGTAGCAAACTGCAATCTAGCCTAGAACTATATTTGCTCATAATCAAGCTTGAAGGTAACATCTCCTTCCTGACTAATGAACTCTGTGGATAATTTTCCCACTGATTTTAAAAATCCTGAAAATAACTTCTGACTACTTTTGCTTCCTCACCTGAACGTACAAGCGCATGTCACATCCTCAGAGATCATCCACTTTACATCAGTAATTCAGCATCTCTGTGAATACTGCAAACTTTTAGCCATGCCCACGAACAAGTGGACAGTATGCTGCAGTTTTAACACCATTTTGCAGTGTCTGGTGTAACCTGAAGGGACAATTCCTTTCCATGGGGACTCACACACCTGATTTCAGCACAGGGACAGATTCAGACCCTGCCTCCAGGAATGCTCTGCTGCCTGCCACCTGCTCCTCACCAGTGCTGGTCCGGCCTGCCCAGTGGCCTCAGGGAGCACCTTGCCAGGGTGGGGAGCACCTTGCCAGGTGGGAAGCACCCAGGAAGCCGGGGACGCCAGCAGCAGCCTAGCAGCACAGCCATGGCCTTGCTGCCCTCAAAGCAGGAGCTGTGCCCTCGGAGCAGCCTCTTTGCTCTGAGCCTGAGGCACGGGGACCTCAACCCATTTTTCCCTTCATTTTTACTCTGCCATACTACATGCCTCCAGCCTGATCAAAGAGCTCTAGCTGCTCTCATGATAGCAGTAAATGAGGCATCATGAACATGGCCAATTATCACAGAATTGGCAGCGTCGTTTGGGCAGACTCCAGCACCTGCAACGGGTTGACCTGCACCTGCCTCCAGCACTGATGAACGAACACAAATGGGGTGAAAACAAAAGCCAGGCCGCCCAGAGGGCCACCCCACACCGTGGGTGCCATTGTGGTGTGGAGGGGCAGAGGGCAGCCCCTGGGGGAGGATGCTCAGCCAGGCCTCCCCTGCTGCCCTGGTGACACCATGGTGGGAGCAGCTGGGTCCCTCCTGCTGGCCTGCCACTGGGTAGCGAGCCCTCATGCCACAACACCCGCCATGGGCGGTTTTGTGAGGAAGCACAGTGACTGCCACATATCCAAGACCAGCTCCTGCTGCTCCTCACAGCGGCAAGAAGCCCAGCTCTGGGGGGAACGTGCCGGGGCGGCCAGCCCGCCTATTCAACCTCACAGCGCGGGCACCGGGCCCTCAGGAGGTTTTCATTAAACACCATCGTGGGCAGCAGTAACACTCAAGAAGATTACACGTAGGCCCAGATACTGCCCTAAGCGGCAGCCTGACATGTTTCAAACTGAGCCTAAACTAACATGGGATCATACATGTGTTTTGAATGTTTTTGGCATTTCTTTAGCATGCTTGCAGTGTTTGTACTACTAAACCACAGCTTCCTTCTTTGGGAAAATAAGAAAGGTCAGAGGAATATTTAATAAACACAAGCAAAAAAAAAAAAAAAAAAAAAAGATGCATTTCACATCCTGCTGGCATGTAACTGAAACACTTAAGCTACCAGGAAAGCACAGGTTTGGATATTGGCTCTGCCAGCCACGTGGCTGCCCTTACACAGGGCTGCTGCTCCCCAGCCCCAGTCCCGCTCAGGGTGTGTGGTGACAGCCGGGCTTTGTGGCCCTCCAGCCCCAGCAGGGCAGCACTGCTCCCCCACCCCGCCTGCTGGGGCCGAGGGACGTGAGAAACCATCCCGTCTTATCAGAAATTGGATTTTGAGAATATTGCAGTCAGGGTTCAAACATGAACAGTGAAGCAAAGTCTATGAAGTTTCATATGTTAAAAACTGACACAGGATTTTTTAGCGCGCAGAAAAGAAAAAACCCTCAGCCTTTACATTTTCATGTTTTTCCCCTCAGAAAAGACAAGCTGGACAATCCAGCTCGAGCATTTGCTGTTGCTGATTTCTGCATTGATCTGGGTAAGCAATGCTCATGTTGGGGTGAACCTGTGCCTCATCCAGAGTTAAAACCTCCACAGAAGGCAGCGTTTGCACTGCCTTTGGTCATCTGCAGAAAAGATTAATTACTCTTACTAAAAATGAACACTTTATTCCAGTTTTGTCTTATTTCAGTGCATTTGGTGTGTATTCTGTCTCCTGTCTCTACCTGTGTGCCAGGTGGAAGTTGTTGAAACTTTGGTTTACCAGTTCGGGGTTTTTTTTTATTGTTAAAACATTGTATCATTATATTAAGGTTGCTGAAAGAAAACATTCAGATTTTAATAAAACATTAAGTAAAATAAACAACTAGCATTGCTTTAAATGCTGCGGTCATTTGTTTTGCATTTTCATGCATCCAGTCTCACTTTTACAGTTCTTCCTTTCTACTCTAGTGAAATAGCTTCAAATAAGAGAAAACAGTTGCAAGAGTAGCTGCTGTTTCTCTGATTTTTTAAAAGCGAGTGAACTACAGAAAAATTATCCCCTGCCCCTCAGTTTTCCTCAGGGAAAAAGAAAATAAATGAGACAGAAACGTCCTTCCACTTCCCTTTTCAAAGTTTCTCTTCCCCTACTAAGAATTCAAAAAGCAGATGACAAGTGGAAAACTGAAGTTTTTCTACTTACTTCAAAATGAGAGATTAATTCATAGTACAAAACTTGTATTTCTACACAAAATTACTTGAGCGTAACATGTTGCTTTTAAAAAACAACTTTGTTACAGCAAATGATTAGATGAGAGTTTTTAGCTGATCAGTCATCTGAAGTGGTTTTATTCTAAGGACAGAGCATCCTCTGCCATTGAGCCTCCTCTTGTCTGGGTGCCTATGAACTGAGTGGTCTGAGCCCTGCCATCCTCTACACACACCGACTCCTCAGCAGTGGATGACAATCTCACTTCTGTCAATACCACAGAAAGGAAAGAGAGTGAAAAGCCAATTTAGTAGGGAGCCGGCACGCAAAGCCCTTGCTGGGGGTTTCCCAGCCAGCCCATGGGGGCTGTCCTCTCTTCCTGTGCCACAGAGCAGCCAGCTGCCCCAGGCAGGGCAGGGGAACTATGAGCCCCTCAAAGCCTCCTCTGTTGCACCCCGTCAGGGCTGTCTCCTCCTGTCCAGACAGCCTTCAGCTCTCCATGGGCCCCCCATGTCCTGGGGAAGGTGCCTCTGCAGAAAGGAGAGGGAAGGGCCAGCAGCCTGGCCAGCCCAGAGAAGGAGAGCAGACGCCTATCCTGCTGAGGGAGTGCTAGACAGGCACCTTTATTGCACAAGAAAGCAGCTTTTGTACAGGGCACCTTGTCTCTCTTATTCCAGTAGTACTGCAACTGTAAAAATCATGCCTATGAAATTTTATATTAGATGGATTAAGAGGAATTCACTTCAGTAAAACTCGATGAGAGAAAATCTTGGAGTTTTATGGTGTTTTGGTGTGAATTTTCTGTGCTCTTGGTGAGTCTTTTTTCTTGTTTGCAACCAGAGCTCAACTTGCACTGAGCTGGCACAAGACAGTGAAGAAATACATCACCAGTCTGTTGTGACTTAGTGCAGAAGCCAACCCTGGGGCAGCTTGAGTCAGCAGAGAACATCACAGATCCTCCAGGGAGGAACAGCCCAACTGTCAAAGGACCAGTTTTCAATATGGCTCATTCAAAAAGGCCCTGGCCAAACAGGGACATCCAAAGCCCTCAGATTTGGTTTTGTGTATCAAGCTAAAAATAAATCCCAGCATTGAAAAGAAGGATCAGGTGAAATTAGTGAATTTTGCCTCGTTTCCATCCAAAACCTCAAAGCCACTCAGGTGATACCAAAACTCACACCGGTTCACCAGGAGCTCACCTGGTTTCCAGTTTCATTGCCGAAGTTCTGCATAGCTTTACAGGAATCCCAATCAGATCCAAAGCAAATCCCTTGTGAAGCCCTAGGTATAATACTTCTATATTCTGCCCATACCCAAATCACTGCCAAATTGAGGGATCTATAGGTATTGGAAACACTTCAGTTATTTAAGAGTACATGCACAGTGGACAGTCAATTAAAATCACTGATGTGCTTTTTGTGTTGTAAGTGTTTCCATTTGGAAGCAATTCAACTTGAATTCTAGCAAAGCCCTTCAGAGCATATTGAATTGATTTAAGGAGTTTGCATCCAAAAAAATTTGAAATTTAAACAATGAAAAAAGAGGTTAAAAGGCGCATTAATGGTTGTTTATAAATCATGCCCTCAAATGTTAAGAAAACACACTGCCTTCCTTGTTGGCAGGAGGGAAAAAAAAGAGAACATACAGTAGATGCACAGATGTGGGCAGGGGATTAGGTGAGGTTTCGCCAGTGCTGTGGCAAAGCAACCCAGGCCAAAGGCTGCTGGGGCAGGAGGGTGGCGAGGGGCCACAGTCCCAGCCAGGCTGCAGCTCTGCCAGCTGCACCGCAGCAGTGCTGGGTGAACTGGAGCCAGGCAGCCACTCTCCCTCAGAGGTGCCAGAGCCTACCATAGCCTGCCACTGCCCTCACTTCTCCCTGCCCAAACAGCTGAAAGGCTTGCTGTGCCATCAACCTGCTGGGACTCATTTTCAGGGCAGACTTTTTTAAAAAGCAAAATGCTTCTGCTATTCTTCAACTCTCATTTTTTGACTAGTTGAGAGCAAGCTCCACCAAGACAGAGCCTGAATCCAAGGGGATAATATTAACACACCTGAACACTGCTTTTCTTTCCTTGCGTGCACTTACAAAAAATGAAAGAGATCTGCTTTCATCTCTCTGAAAACAACAATTTCCTATGAAAGATCTTTAGCCCTGAGGGTGCTGTGGGTGTCTCTGCCCCTCCCCGTCAATATTCTTTTGCCTGCACAAATGGAAAAAATTGGGGCAGCCCCTAGGCTATTAATACTTCTCCAAAGGTTTCTCTCAAACTAAAATAAAAAACAAAAGCATAAAAATAACCCCTAGTGACTGCTTGTGATTGTGTATGGAAAATCCAGATACTTCCCAGAATTGCTCCAAACTCAAAATCCCCCAGGGAAACAGGCCTTGTTTTGTAACTAGCAGAGGAACCGGTGACTCCAAAAGGGGTGGAGGCACACAGGCAAAAAGACACACAAAGAGATGTGGTACTGAGGGAATTCACCCACAGGCTGCAAAGGGACTAAAGCAAGGACATGGGGAACGATCACAGAGCACATGGCAAGCAATACCTGCACCTTTGCTCACACCTATTGCCTACAAGCCTGCACCTTCCACACAAGCACCATCCCTGTGGCACCCAAGAGCTGTGCCAGCACGTTGCTGAGGAGCTGGGCAGGCTTGAGGTCAGTGTCCAATCCGAAAGCTAGAGACTCACTGCTGCAGGAAAGAGGTGGATGTTGAGAGCGGCCCTTACTCTTCAGAAACAAATACCCACAGCACAACAAGTGTCTTGGCACACTCGCACAATGGTTGTGGTGCTGCTGGCATGATTAGGAATCAGGGTCCAAGATGGTCTTTTTGGGCTCCCAAAATGCTATGTCTCAAAATTAAAGGTAGCTTGGAAAATGTGCCTGTGGTTAAATAAGTAACATCCCTGGCAAGCACAGCAAAGCCTCCATTTCCCACCTGTGCCCTTAACACACACACAGTTCACTTATGCATGTCTAGGCTGCTGCTAGGTGTTCTGCTGATGTGTTTGTCTTTATTTGTGTGTCTTGCAGAGCTCTGCCTTTCTAACAAAAAGCATCAATGGAAAACTGAGGCTAACTCAGTGCTTGTCTTGTGGGTTCAGTTCTCTATGCAACATTTCATTATGCGTGAGGATGGACACACAGGGAATCACCCCCACACTGGAAAAAGGAGCCTTTGTCCCCATGGACTCAGCTGCCTTGCTCTCCCCTCCCGTTAGGCAACCCTGCCTTGCTCCTGCCCCCGGCACTGCAGCAGGCAGGACAAGCAGGCAGGTCACTGCAGTGTTTCACTAGAAAGCATCACCACAGAGAGCACGGTCATCCCTACTGGCCTGTCCCCACTCGGTCTGCTGGGGACTGCTGTGCATGCCCCACACAGTGAGCCGTCTGTGCCGCTGCCTCCCTCCTGTGAAGCCTCATGGGCTGCAGCTCCCACAGCTCCAATCTCCTCTCACTTGCCTGAAACCCAGACAAACAAGAGTTTCTGGCAAAGGATTTATCAGCCCATCAAGTGCTTTCCTGACTGGAAGTGGGGTTTTGCATGAAAAGCACAGCAGGCACACACTTTACAGAGCGGTATACTTCTTCATGCCATACCAAATTGCTCTCCCCAAACCATCAGTAAGGGCTGTGGTACCCCCACAGACAGGTGCTTCTACTGTTAACAAAACAGCTGCTGAGATCTCAAAATCCCTCCTGTATGAAGAATGCCATTACCAGAACAGTCAGAAGGCAGCTCAGCTTGGTCTGTCTGGCTACGGCCCTTCTCTTCCTTTCCACTGTATTTCTTTATCATCTCTGTGCTTTTCTCACAGCTTGAGCAGTGGAGGAGCAAGCCCTCCCTCCATGGGCATGAGGTCTCTCCCAGCATGTGGGCTCAGGACAAAGCATCCTGCCACCACTGCTCCTGGTTTTCCCTGAAAACTGCTGGCTGCCCTGCAGGGACACTCACTGTGCTTTTAGCTTTTTGATTCATTTATGATATTGCACAACCAGAAAGAATTTAACCCCCTGCATTGCTGCCCCAGAGTCTGCAGGCAGCAAACATCACGGCAGTAGAGCTTGCCAGGACGTGTGTGCATTTACTCCCAAAGGGAGAAGCCTGGCTCAGAGACAGGTCGGTGGCTCCCCGCACCAGTGAGGTTCACGCTCGCCAGTGAGAATGCTGCTCTCTGTCAAGCTGCAGGGAAAGCCAGATTTCAGCAAGGGGGGGGTCGCCTGGCAGGCCAGGGTCATACACAGAGGAAAGCTGTTTAAAGCTGAAGTGGGTTCCTTGGTGCAGTTTAATAGCAAAGGGAAAACATGTAGGGAAGAAATAAAACAGAAACAGATTAAGAGCAAAGCAGCGTCTGACACTTTGTGTCCCTGTGACATTTTTGAGAGTGAATCTGTATTGTTGTCCTCTGGCAGGAGGAGGTCCAAGACTAACCTCTCAGTGGGACAAACATTGCTTAAGAAAACTGAATCAAACTGATACAAAACCAATGAGAGAAGCATCTGTGCTGTATCCACATGGACCTTCCTCAAGGACTTCCTGAACAAACTGAAGCTGCGTACTGAGTGAATGTAACTTTCCCACACTGTTTCTTTGCTCCCATTTTCTCCTGTCCCTTACCTTTCCCTTGGCTTAACAGCAAAAGAGGCAGGGACCTTTCTCCCCAAAATAATAAAACAGCAATTTGCAAACAGTGCAAATGATGGTGTAGCAGACTACAAGCACATGTAGCCCACCAGCAGAGCCAGAGAGCTCCAAAGGTCTTGACAGTGGGATGTTCTGCCTTGGGATGTCACAAACTGGGCCAGCTGGAGCCAGGATTTAACACACAAGACTGTGCTCCCCACGGTTCCAGTACAGGTCTTGACAGTGGGATGTTCTGCCTTGGGATGTCACAAACTGGGCCAGCTGGAGCCAGGATTTAACACACAAGACTGTGCTCCCCACGGTTCCAGTACTTCAGGTGAGTGTTTACTTTTGCAGGCCAGGCTAACAATCCAGGGGCCAGGCACTTACTAACAGCTCTGTTTACCAAGCAGTCGTGTCATACCTGGGATCAGCAAACCACTGAAGATTCTGGAAGGGAGCTCACTTTAAGGTGGATTTTCAGGGAAAAATCCTGCAGTCTCTGAACATCAGATGCCTAAGCCAAGTGTTGAAGCCCTCTGTGATGTGACATGATGAGCAGGGATGGCTACACAGCCCGCATCGTCCTCTGGTGCTGGGTGATGTTTCTGCTGTGAGTGACCCTGCCAAAAAACTGGGGCCATCTTGCTGTGCAAGAGCAATGAGCAAACATCATGGCTGTGTCTAGCATAGCACAGCGCAGACCACAGCACTTGGCTCTTTAATCTTTTCCCCCTTCTCCTTGCTGTTATTTATAACCGTTTAAAGCACCTATTGAGCCCTGTCTGTAAAAGGCCTGGGTGCTTTTTGATCATGCCATGAATCTTTTCCTCGCAGACTTCTCCTGGACCTACGCAGTTTTCCTGAAGAGCTGCACACACTTCTCTTCTTTTCAGGGGAGGAGTCCCAAGTGAGGATTACGGAGCTATAAAAGCGGAAGCAGACTGCTTGGCAGAGCATTCCTTGAGATTTGCCAGCCTAAGCACACAGATGTTTCTCAGATGGGTGAATTTGGAAATGAAGATCTACGTGGCATCTGTCAAAGGGCTAGTGTTTCTGATCTGTGACAAACACTGCACAGGATCCTGTCTGTCCTGCCAGGCTAATACTGCACACAGCAGATCTACCCATCACTGAAGCTAATCCTGAGTAATTTATTAATCTTCTTGTGCGCACTCGTTTGTACCTCATAATTCTCTTGTCCATAATGAAAAATTATCTCTTGTTTCAGTTGTCCTTGCAGAGCCAAGGAGAGCTGCAAAGGCACCCAAATGCTTTTTGGGTGACGGACCACCCCTTAACTACATTTGCCACAGTAGTCCTCAAATATGCCTGCAAACCCCCTTGGAGGGAGGTGTTTCTGAATTGTAACTGCAGTAACTTTCTTGCACCTATTTTCTTCAAGATGCTGATCAGAGCAGAAGCGAGCAGCTGCTCTGGCAGATATCAGCACCGGGCAGAATGCTGCCAGCACACCCCAGCATAGGCTGCTGCAGGAGAGGGAGCTTTCCAGTCTCCAACCAGTCCCAAAATTTGTTTCGCCCAATGGCCTACGCCTCAGTGAGAACAGAACTTTCCGCCTCAACTCAAGTGGTGACCACGCTCAATGCTCGCATCCACCGCTGCTCGGGGCTGATCTGGTGTTCAGGGTCCAGTGCAAGGGCAAAATGGGTACAACTGCAAAACCCCCCGTACTGGACCCATTATAGTGCTTCCCCTTTGTCCCAGCATTGCTGAGGTGTCCTGCAAGCCTGCCTGCCAGCTTGCTGGGATGTGCCAGGAGCTTTCATCTGGCTTGCTCAGGGTGGAGGGCAACACCTCCTGCTGCAGATGGGCCCACGGTGTTTCACCTCTCACAAGTGCAACAGCAAAGCTGCTTTTGGCAGTGCTCACTCCTACAGACAGCGGGAGTTCCTGCTCTGAGCAGGGGCAAGCTATGGATGGGGGCACAGCAGATGAAAAGGATGTACAAACACCAGAACACATTTGCTCATCATGAATCCCAAATCGTAATTCTTCACCTTGGAGTATGCAATAAAAAACCAACTGCAAAGTGCTTACAGTTGTTGTAATATTCTGTAAATCACAAAAGAAAGAGAAAAGAATTAGGCTACAGGTTTCTGAGGAGTTATGAGTAATGGATTGTCAGCCTCAGTTCAGACCCATGCTAAAAGTCTTTTTAACTAATGCATTAACTCTTTCACTGCTACTACAGATGAAAGCATTAGGGTCACAAGATGTTACAATTTCAACATCCTGCTCCAATTCATCCAGATATATATTGTAGGTGCCTGTTGGACCCAAGCCCCCTTTCTGCACAGTGAGATTTGACAGTCAAAGCTGCTGAGAGTGTTAATTAATCATTAAAGTGTTGCAGAAAACAGGGAACTCAAATGCCTACGTAAAGAAGTCTGCCAAAGTCATCAAATTAAGAAGCCATGAAAAAGGGGAAAGGATTACTGGTAATTCCTCGTAATGCTACTCATAGCCCTGCAACATGCAATTCTTGTAGAGAGGCTAAAAAATCTCATCATCTGTAATTGTCATTCAATGCTTTTTCCTCAAACAGTGCTGCCACAGGACTCCTTGGCCTTCTGTGGTACACTCCAAGTTGTCTTTGCATCTACTGCTGAAATAAATGCCCACAAGCAAGAGAACCCCAGTCCTGCCTGCTGCTCCTTCTCCTGTGCCTTGTTGGGGTGAGCTCCAGCGCAGCCCACACGGTACGGCTGTACCAGCAGTGGGCATGTTCCCTGCGTTTGCTGGGCTAAAGCCAGAGCAGATCCACCGCCCTGAATGCTCGGTTCCACGCTCCTGGCTGCAGTGGGACAGTGCACTTTATTTAATGCCTTAATATTGTTCCTCTGCTCTGTTGCTTGAAATCAGTTCACAGGGGCTTTCCATGATTTCACCTCCATCCTTCAGAGCGTGATGTGTCTCACTACTTTGCAGTGAAGACAAAGGTGCCTGGCACAAAAAGGAAAGCGTCTTGCTGCTCTGAATAGCTGCATGGAGAACACAGGTGGTTTAGACACCAGGTTAGTAACACACAAGGTGAAGTAACATGAAATGCATCACACTCATTCAGCTACATTGAACTTTTCTTTGGGGTTACTGTTCCCTTGCTGCCTCCTACTCCACCTCTGTGGTCAGTGCACCCCCAAAGCTCCCTTCTTGCTGTGCAGGGAGTGGTATCTGGCTGTGAGCAAGCCAGAGGCTCAGGAAACAGGTACTTTCCAGCAGCAGGACAGCAGATGAGTGCTTTCTAAGGTGACCTTACCTGGCTGCTCATTTCTCACTGCTGGAAACCTCATCAGACTCCTAGAGTTGCTGAATGGTTGTGTCCTGCACTGGAGAACTTGCCTGTTCCCTCCTGGAAGCCAACAGGCAGTAGAGCAGCCGTGGGAGCAAGGGGGAGCAGGCAGGCCCGCTGCCAGGCAAGCATACCAGACAGCACGTCTGACCTCAGGAATATTGATTAATATGAGGACATGACTGTCTGCAGAATGTCTAGCAAAGTGCAGCACTGAATTTCATTCATAAACATTTTAAAAAGGCACAAATCCATCTGTGAGCCTACCAAGCCTTGTGCTGTGCTTGCTCCCTCCCCTTCTCTGGCAGCAAGTCTGAGCCCCAGGCCAGCACCGGGCAGCAGAGAGGTGCTATCTGCCCGTGGCACCTGCCCTCCTACCACCAAGTACTCACCAGCTCTCCGGCACGTGCATTCAGCTGTGCCAGTAAGTACACTAAATGTTAAAATGGCATAATGGCAACAGTAAATAATATTTTGATCTCATACACTCTTTGATCTTGCACCTGTTTTCTTCAAGATGCTGATCAGAGCACAAACAGAATTTAGTGAGGAGCAGACCCTCCAGTGCCAAGTGCCTCTGCTCTAGACCATACCGCGTTGCAGCTGAAGCAAGCAAGCAACCCTGCCACAGTATTTATTTTTTATTTCTCTCTGACCTGCTAGAGATCATTCTGCAACTGTTACAATGGACTACAGTTAAACTTTGCAGGACAGACATGCCCAGCAAGGAGGGATGCTCACAGCCCAGTGCAACAGAAGGCAGACAGCTTGGAAAGGCTGCCTTAGCTAGTGGGTCACACAGGACATTCATTTGCCCTCTCCAATTGCAGGGTGAACTGCACAATGAAGCAACGATTCAGGCTGAATGTCTGCCCCTAGTGCTAATTATAAAATAGTTCCTGATTTTGAGGAGTATGTGCTTCTAAAGCCACCTTTACAATAACAGTGCAACTGCTTGGGCTGTCATTAAGAGCTTGACCACTATTGCTTGGTAACTTCACACCTCTCATCTGTATCCTCCAGCTGACAGCGTCATCTGCCCTGGCACAACTCTCAGCAGTTTTGTAAGGCAGCAAAATTACAGTGACTCTCTCATTGCTCGAAACAGGGATCCCAACACATGGATAAACTCATTAACTGGGCAGAGTGACAAAACCTGATTTGTGCTGCAGTTGATTTCAGATGGTTTGCATCACAGCAGCATAGACCGCTGCTTCTCGTGCCAGACAAGCTCCTCGGGGTAACGAAGCAGTTCGCACCGAAGTACCGAAAGGGGAGAACATCTCCAAACGCCCGCCCAGTAGAGACTGCACAACTCGTGGGCGCCAGATCGCCAGCGGAGCCGCTCTCGCCGTGGCCGGGGTGCTGTGCATCGGCTGCAGGCGGCTGTGGGGCCCTCCCTGCCCGGCCCTGCCCTGGCAGCGCGGCCGCGGGGCTCCGGCGCTGGCGGCAGCAGCGTTGCGCGGGGGCTGCGCCGGGCTGAGCCAAAGGCCGTATCCCCCGGGGGCGGCCGCAGCCCCGCCGCGCTCCCGCCCGGCCCCGAGCTCCCGGCGGGGCCCGGGGCAGCCCCCGCGCCATCCGCCATCCCCCCGCCGCGCCGCGGCTCCGCGCGTCCCGGCCCTGACACCTAGCGGCGCGCGCCGGGACACGCGTGGGGCCCGCGGCGGCGGGGGGCGTGGGCCCGGGAGGGGCGGCTGCAGTCCCCCCCCGCCATCGCCCACGCCCCGCGGGGTGGCACAGCTGCCCGGGCGAGGGGACGGGGCGGGTGCAGGTGGCGGGGTCCCCCACGGACACCCGCGTCGTCCCCCCGACAGCACTGCGCGGGCCGGCCACCAGCAGGAATTCCCGGTAAACGCGGAACAGGAGAACTGCCGCCTGCCTGCGGTTCCTGCAGAGGCGAAATCCACCTTTTCTTGGCTCAGACCTTCCCCGTCACACACCTGCGCTGGAGCAGGCATTCCCCGGGCAGACCGAGCCCCGGGACAGAGGATGAAAAGGGATCGTGAGTGAGTTATGAGCGGCACAAAATAATTCTCCCAAATAAAGTCGTGGTAAATCAAAGACAAAACTAAGACCACCCATAATAAAGATGTATGGAAAATGTTAAATTCATTTGTAAAAATGGGTAAAGCTTCTTTCCCCAGCAGCTTTACAGGTTGTGATATACGAGCAGCATGTAGGGAGATTTATGCATACTCAAATCTCACTTCTCTGCCTCTCCCCTCATGGCTTTTGCAGCCCTCTAATGAACTGTAAGATGTGTGTTATCACACAGAGCATCATGCTGTATCACATTAGGAATCAGCCCACAATTTGTAGGAGGGCTTCAGGGTCTCACCAGTTCCATGATGGCCCGGCTGTGATCAGTGCTGGTAACCGGCTGGATGCTGGAGGTCCATCGATGCACTGAGCAGTGTGGGGGTGCTTGCCCACTGGAGTCAGCAGGGATAGATGTCCTGTGCAGGACCTCACATTCTGCTAGCAGCACAGAGCAGGAACAGCCCCATGAGCAAGGTCTGCTCTGCTTCGCCACGTGGTAGGACTGGTTGAAGCATCCAGCTCACACAGACCACTGGGCTATGGAGCCTGTACCCAAGCAGCAATTCTTGGGAAGCATGTCTTGCTGGATTACTTACCTGCATCAGCACCCTGACTCACTGCAGGGTCCTGGCCCTGGATCACCTTTCACCATAAGTGAAAATATTTCCATCTCTCTTGGATGGATAAAGGAATGAGAAAAATAAAATACTTTGTCACTTGTTTTGCATTTAGCACAGCTAGCAAGACCTCCATCCCTGGGCACAAGACTTCCTGGAAATGGGTGGACACATGAGAACACCAGCATGCAGGTCTTGAGGTTCATGGTATTCTTTGATGCTGCATTCCCTGCCCTGTGCAGGCCTCCCCCCACCAGCCATTTAAACCTACTCGTGGCAGGAGTTGCTTGGCATTCAGGCACTCACTTGCCTGTCCCAGAAGAGCTATTTGATGCAACAACAGATGGACAGAGCTTGGCAAGCACTAAACAGAGGACTCAAGGGGACCTGGCACACATTTCTCTGGTCTTTTCCACATTAGCCTTTAGCTTTAGTTATCATGAATAAAGTCAGATATGAACAAAGTCTCCTATCCTCATCCACCAAAACATTAGTGTCAACATCCTTCCCTCGTGCACTGGTCCCTAGACAACACCTCCCACATGTCCCAGTGCTGTCTGTGCACTGGGCTGGTTCGGGGCACCTGTACAGTTCATGTTCTTTCTCCTTTTGGGTGGCTGCTGTCCTCTGAAGCCCTGCCCAAGCCAGGGCAGCCCAGCCCTGAGCTTGGACAAGTGTCACCAAGATATGTGAAGCTGTCCCTTTTCCTCTTGGGAGGCTATTGCACATAACCAAAAAGCACTTCTGCTTTGGGAAGGAGCCCTGTGCTGCTCATGACACAGGGCGACGATACACAAGGTCATATGAACCTTAAGAAAGCCTAATACCTCTCAGGCCACGGGCTAACAAGATGTCTATCCAGCCAGAGCTCACCTCAAGCACATCTCAGCCTCAGCTGCAGTTGCCAAGCTGAACCCACAAAGTGCAGCAGTGACCAGGCAGAATCTGCCACACAGCAGCACACAGGACCAGGTACTGCATAAAGCAATCTAACAGGCAACATATATAATTGTTATTATTTATAAAGTGTTAGAAGCATGCATGCCTCTTTACAGATTAATAAAAGGAAATGCCTTATCACTGTGACTTGCAAGTGTAGAGACTCTGCAGTGTGAAGAGTAGGAATTATTCATACAGTTGATACAGGAGAGTAGAAACACACGTTACATCTGCAGTATCCTGTACTCCCACTAAAGTTACATTACTTACCTCTAGGTACAGGTACAGAAATGTTTGAAGCTGTTATTCCCTGCAAATACATCTATTAGTGAGCATCTATGAGCACTTGTTGTACATGGTTGTTGGAGTTCAGTGGCACTGGGATCGTCCCTGAGCAGGACTGGGGCTATTCCAGTATCATTGAATGGTCAAGACGACTCTTACTCTTTGTACAAGGCAGAGGTGGTATTTTATACTGGAAGCCAACAGCTAACAGAGCTCCCAGAAACATCAGACATGCAAGCCCAAACTGATAAAATACTCCAAAATAAGCCCTGCAAATGTCAGCAGCTGATGGTGCAGAGTCTAATCCAGCCTGGCTGCTAATATCTGAGTGACACATTGGTCATTCTTATTCATTGTGATGTTCATTAGTACCTGGGGAATTCATTACTAAACACATACAGGTTACCTCCATTGCAGCTACTGGAAGAAACAGGCACTTCTGTCCTCAGTTATATATTTTACAACTGTAATGACATCAGTAAAAGGCATTTTTTTGATCGGATTTAAAACTGAAAAGTCAAGGCAAAGCTTAGATGCTGCAGTTGTGAGGAACTGCCACAAATACCTTTGGCAGAGCTGGATATTAAAACCTGTGAGCTTGTTTGGTCAGGGTAAAGTAATAAACCACCATGTTCAATCACATTGGAATGCAAGGGCTGCAGTGAGCGTGGCGATGCCTCTGTGCTGCCATGCCCTTTCCAGCGGCTGCTTCATGCAAACTTTTCAGCACAAAATCTGAAGGCAAAGTAAATACTGATGCAGAGAATACACAAAACAATATTGCAAAGAGCAGCAATGACCAAAAACTAATCATCATGACACTTCAGCATGTATGACTGAAGAACAAGAGACCTGTTGCTGAGAGGCAAAGGGCAGCTGGGCTAAATTAGCTGAGCAAGTTTGAGTCTGGATAGTGTCATTAGGAGAAAAGCAGAACTATGCCATAAACTCTAATGAATGCATTAATGGATGGCTTGTGCCTCTCAAAAGGGGAAAAAACGGTTTAAATAAAGTTATTAACACAGCCCACCTGTGTTTGGCTCTTGGACTATGTTGTTTAAATAGCCCATTAACTCTTGGAGTAACTAATCTTGAAAGTGAATATAGCCTTTCTGAAGTAGACATTTAACTACATTCATATAATTCAATTAGATTGAGCATTCTTAGTCCAAAGCCAGTATTCTATGCTTTCATCTCTAATAATGGTGTGCAGCAAACTTTGTTAATATGGTGCTAAAAAAAGAATTTGCATTTGTAATTGTAACCAAAAATAAATTGCTGGACTGACCGTAAAATATAACATGTAACTTAAGTGGTATGAGTTAACATTATTATAATAATACAGAATTTTAAGATTGTATTTAATTCTAAAATCAGCATTACAAGAGTGAGCTGAGTTTTACGGCTCTGCCTTAAAAACTCACAAGGGAAAATTAATGATTTAAAAAAAAAAACTGGTAGTGAGATAAAGTTTCTTTTCTGGGTACCAGAGCTCACATCATTTAACAGACAATACTCTGGACTGCCTCTGCTTGGGTTTTTGTGGGGAGGAAGCAGAGAGGGTGAGGAAGAAGAAAAACAAATCGTGGCCTGAGCAAGTTCATCCAGTTAATAAATAGTTAAAGCAAATTCATTAGGAAACAGGAATTTTATAGATTTAGTTAAAGGTTTCTTCCTATTTATGTCACTGAGAAATGATAAAATTCCTTTTATCACTCTACAACTTGTTAATGTTTTACCCCAGGACCACTTCATCTGTAATAAACATCTTAACAAAATATGCATCCCTAGGGAGGAACCGTTAATTTCCTTAAGGCCTCACACATGTAATAGGTTTTTATTGCATGCAGGTGCTTTGTGAAATTGCATTGACTTGTAATAAACGTCCAGTAAAGAGCAGGTAGCACCTAAAAGGGGGAAGTGTTTGTGCACCTGTCTGAAGAGAGACTTAACACACCCTAATCCTCCACGGGCTTCTTCTCCACTGCACATAGACATCACCGAGCCTCACCTTCTAGGGCGTCTGCTGCCTCTAATCACAGCAAGGTAAACGCTTGGATTTTTACAGTTGTGTTTATCCAACTTAACAAATAAATGCTAGGTGAATTTAATATATATTCAAATATATTTATTGCTGCTTTGGCTAAAATTGCAGCATAAATTACAATCAAACACACTCTAAAGGATAGGGATAATAATGCATGTCAGATTTTCCTTTTCTTTTGTAGGAAGTTATCTGTGTAAAAATCTGCATAGAATTAATATATTTTATTAATCTGTTTAGAATTAAGTATAAAGAAAGTTTAATTTAATACTTATCAGTAGTAACATACCTTAGATATTTCAGTGAGGCTAGCTTTGCCTTAAATGTTTAATTTTGTAAGAATATTTTTAAAAAGCCATTTGAACAAAGATATATTTATAGTTTTCCATGGACACCTATTGAAGAGGGCTGTTTTGCTCATCACACTAATTAACAGTAATGAAAATTTTGCATTCCAAGAGAATACCCTTCTAGCAGCAGCATTGTGTACATTTTTTTGAAGCTTTGTTATTCAAGCAATTGTTTTTCGAGTTCTGACAGAACAGGGAGAACATTTGCAATACCTGTGAGCAAAGAATAACTCCCCCCCGTCCTAGGGGAGTGCGAGAGGTATGTCTAAGAGACAGTGTTTGCAGAAAACCAGGGAGTTAATGTTTTGTGTCAGCATTTGAGGCGATACTAGAGTTTGTATCTGAGGAATTTCTGAGTTTAGTTATGAAGACCAGAACTTACACAAATTCTTCAGTAAAATCTCTGTGTATTTCCTTCTTCTCCCCGTTTTGTTTTGGGTTTTTTGTGGATTTTTTTCTTTTCCAAATACAGTTTCCCAGTGAAGGGATATCAGGCAAAATTGGAGCTAGAAACCAAATAAATGGTTCTGGTGATCTCAAGTAGCTCAGATTAGAAATCTTTGAGATGAGATTGGATCAAATGCCTTTGTCTAAACCTGTCTAGGCTTCACTCACTACAGGGTGCCAGAAGCAGCTTGCTAAGGGCAGTGATAAAGTCACTCTATGCACCCCTTGGTGAAAAACACAGGGCAAACTTTTTGAAAAAGTCACTGTGACACTTACAAACGCAAGTTTAGTTAAAATTTTTATCCAGGTCTGTAGGAAAGCCTTTTGACCTTTAACAGGACTATCCCTAAAGCACCAAAGATGCTTTTTTGTTTCAAATTGGATATTTTTGAAAATTGTGACCATATGCAAGATTAAGGAACTGAAATGTTTTGACTAGCCCAGACAGGACATACACTTCACAGTCCAAAGCATCACCTGAAATACTTATTAATGACTGAAGCATTTAAGCTCAGCAAAAGTCTAAGAATCCGAGCAGTATTTTAGGGGTGTGTTTAATTAAAACAAATACTTACTTTTCACTGACACCTTTCTGAACTGGATACATACTGTAAAAACTCAGCTATGATGTTATTGAAGTCAAGAATAACAACAAACAAATGTACTAAAATGCATCCTGACTTCTTGGTGTGTGTGTGTGTTTAAGATAAATTTGCTCACTACTAAATTGTAAGAAAACTATTAAAGGGACTGGAAGGGATGAATTTAAAGTCCTATCAGAATAAATCATAAATGGTTGTGTGTGTGGTGTGGGTAAACAAAAATTTAAGAGCAAATAGAGAGATGGTAAATTTTGAAAGAAAATCTTCCTGACTTTAAAAAGCAGAGAAAAAACCAATAAGTAACCTCACACCTGAGCTAAGATGGCAAAGAAATAAATAGCACTGCAAAAATCAGGAAAGCATTTAAACACATAAGTCACTCATACGCAGCCCCATTAAGCTCGAAGGGGCTGTGCACACACAGAAGGCTCTGCTAGAGCCAGGCCCTCGGCTCTGACCCCTGCGCAACACCACATGCCCAAGAAGGCTGATGAATTATATGCACGGCATCTATGAGGGCTCATTAGAAAATATTGCACCCGGCTGCGGAGGCGGGAGGAGGTCCGGGCGTGCAGGGGTGTTGTGGGAGAGCAGATGCTGGGGGGGGACCCTGTGGGGATACTGAGAGACTTTAGGGGTCTCCTGCAGCCGGTGATGCTGAGGACGGAGCATGGGAGGGAGCACAAAGCTGTGCCGGGCACGAGCGCTGTGCCCTCTGCGCCCCAGCACGTGCAGGGCACCGCTCCCACCCCCCCGGGCCAGTGGTCCCCAGCTCTCGGGCTGAGCCAGGCCAGGTGGGGGGAGCCAACAAGGGCAGCTTCTGGGGGCTTTCGGCCGGGAAGCTGTTGGCGATGGGGCTGGGGGGCCGCTGGGATGTACATCCCTGTGCGTCAGTCCCAGCCCGTCCCGCGGGTGGGGGATGCCGCGTGGCGGGTCGGGGGGACCCCGCTATCCCCGGCCTGGATGGCGAGAGGCAGGAACGACTCTCAGGACTGCGGTCACGGTCAGTGGGCGCTTGGTCCGGGCCCAACGAAAGGCAGCGACAGGGGCAGGGACCCCCGGCCCTCGGGCAGGAACTCGCTGCCCTCCTCCTCCTCGCAGGCTCCGAGGGAGCCCCGCTCGGCTGGAGCCGCGGCGGCCGGCGTGCTGCGAGCGGCCGCGCACGGAGCAGCGGGGCTCCGCGGCGGAAAGGGAACAGGTTGTGCCTGCGCCGGTCGCTGAGCGCCCCCCCGGACCGGCCACGGCAGCGCTGCCCCCCCCGGCCGGGCCGGGGCTGCGGGCACCCGCGCGTCCGGGCGCACCGGGCGAGGGGAGCCGCCAGACCCCCCGGCAAAGCCCGGCCAAGGCACGGCTGTGGGTGGAAACTGGGCGCTGCTACCGCGAGCAATTTTCCGGGATTTTTGAAGGGAAAGACCCTTCGTTCCTGCCCACCCCCGCCCCCCCCCCGTACACTTCGCCGGAAGAGCGGGGGCGGCCCCGTTGTGTCCCGCGTCTCTGGCCGAGCCGCTCTTTAACGGCGTCAGGCAGCAGCAGCGGGCACCGGCCGCGGGGGATCCACGGGCGCTGCCGGGGCTCGCCCGCCGGGCGCTGAGCAGGGGGCACGCTCCCTGCCCCTCCCGCAGCTGCCGGCCCATCGATTCCCTCCGAAAAACTTGGCGTGGCATCTTGATTTTTTTCAAGGAAAAAAACTCAAAAACAAACCTCAAACAAAAAGCAAACACAAATGAAGAAAAGCAGTCAGCCCCCTCCACACCAAGGAAAAAATAGACAGGAATTGTAGAGGCAAATGTAATTAGGAAACATGTGAGAAGATTCAAAAAAGTTCAAAAGAATATAAGAAAGGAAATGTATAAAAAGTAAATAAAACACATTGTTTAAAAAAGTTTCATATTAGACTTCCCCTATAAACGTTTTACTTTTTATTTTATAGATTTCATGCTATTCTAATCAACTTTATTTTTGTAACTTCACAACTGAAACTGCAAACCTTACAGCCTGTTTTCACATTTCTGGTGTGTCCTGTCAGTCTTTTATATCTCTCTAGATGGGCGGAAAATAAAGTCAATGAAGTGAGCCAAAAAATTCTAATTTCAAAACTTTTATAGAAATTTCTCCTGAAGAAACTCAGGCACCACATCATGGAAAGATCATAAAGGTTTGGTGAAAACAGTTCCAACTCCCAGACAAATCAAAGACTAAATAGTGTACTATTGCTTATGACGAGTATGTAAACTTGTAAAGGATATTAATGAAGGTGTAAACTCTTACTGAGGAAAAACAAATCTTTGCTGTAGAGGACTGGGGTATTAAAATAAAGCAAACACAGCACCTCATCTGCCATGCCTTAAACTGCACCAGAGCATTGGAATTAGAGAAGCCAGGTAATCTAAAAAACAATTTAGAGATGCAAGGCTGTTGCTGGCCTGCGGTCATCTGGATGAAGGTCCCATCTCATCTTTACAATCAAAGAGTTAACTCTGATGTCCCAGCACACAAATAAGTAAATGTGGGATAATTAGGAAACAAATTCTGCAAACATCTTGAAAGGGGCTGGAGACCTTTGATCTTTATAGAAAAGAAAACATTACAATACAGTCTAGCTTTTGGGGTCTGCACACATTTTATACCAAGGCAGAGGATGGTATCTTTCTTAAAAATCAAGTAACACCTAATTCCATCATACCCTAATTATCTTAACTGATTTCATATGTCTAAAGGTATTTCACCAAAAGATTAGAGTAGAAAGAGGGACTGACAAAATAATTAAATATGCAATTTGCCAAGCTTGGGCAATATGGCTTTGAAATCACCTTTTCAGGAAGTTTTACAGCTTGTTCATTGACATATATATTGCAGCCTTCAGATTCTTATTTAAGCTCTTTTGATTACTTTAATGGATTAATACTTGAGTACCATCAATGTAAAGTCTAATACTCAAGCCTGTTTCTAATTTGCCAAAAGTTACACTAGTTTCCTTTTGGTGTTATGATAAAAAAATAATAATCTGTATCTTAATCCATATATATATGTTTTTTAAAAAAATCATAAAATTCTCTTGTCAAAAATAGTTCTGTGAATACAGAACTACACCTGTATCTAGTATCCTTTTTAGTTATACGAAGTACTTTCATGTTTTCTAAGGTTTTGGTGACCTAACCAACATACGCACACAGCCATCAACAACATGTGGGGTGGGGTGTTTTACCAGAAGAGTGCAGAATTGTCACCTGAATCCTTTCAGTTTATTTTGGGCAAAGAACCCAAACTTGTAATGAATTCATGTCCAGAGCCTTCACCACTGCACCATCCTAAGGGGCACGCAAAGCAGGGCCGGCGTGGCAGCACCTGCACTGTTGCCCCCAGCAGCGGTGCCCAGCTCTGGTGGCATCGCCTGCTCACCCTTCCAGCCCTGAGGATGCCCTTACCTCTGGAGCCACCACAGCCACGTGACAGCTCCAACCGCATATCCATGGCATGGGCAACACTGAGGTGGAAAGACTGCCTCTCTGCATTTCCAGGTTCGTCTTCCAGCCAAACTCAGGGAGGACATTTCTATATTCACCGCAACAACATTCCTACTTCTCTTTCCTGCTTTGCATCTTCAATGGTACAAAGCTTGCAGGAAAACTTTCCACCAAAAATCTGTGACCTGCTAATGGAAGCCATGAAAGCAACCACAAGGGGTCAAAGCAAGAGTTGTCTGGCCAAGGTTCTGTGACACTGGCCAGCAGAAAATGCCCAGAGCAGAGCCTTGCATCTCATGGGTGACCCTCTGACACTCCATGGCCACAGAGTTTCCCGAGCCGGGGGTGGTTTCTGTATCTAGCAGCCCTCTGTCAACTTCTTCCCTCCCAGCTCTCATCACAACCCATGGTAATGCATTTCATGATATAATGGCACGCTGTGTGAAGAACCACCTTCCCCAGATTGTTTTGTGCAGCACAACATAGAAACGGCCCACCCATGCTATACACAAATGCACACGCACACAGCTCATACGGCTTCTTGTTAGAGAGCCAGGGGCAGCTCTTTCACCCAGATGAAATGGGGGGAACACTACTGAAGTTGAAAGACATTTTTAAAAAAAATGAAATGAAAATACACATCTGAAGAGTTAAATGATTTGGCCATGGACACCCAGAAGCATCGCTACCCAAATGCAATCAAGCGTGAATTGAACAAACAATTGTGTAGCATGGAAAAGGCAGCCAACTTCTCAAACACATCAAGCAGTAAAGCTCATTTTACCTAACTCACCTACCAAAGTTTCTTTCTCTGCCCTGCGCAGAGACAGCCAGTCATCCAAAATTCCTTGGGAAATGAGCCTTCCTTTGATACTTAACCCTTCCCTGACAAACCCTCCCGGACTACGCGGTTCCTGGCCGTGCATGCTGTAAGCATTCATACGGTCAGGGCTGACCTGGCTTCTGCTCCCACAGCCTGTGGCACATGCCATCTCTCCAGTTCAGTTCCTTTTGTGAAACCAAAAGCAAAGACAAGCTTTAGATTTTTAAATTAAAAAAAAAAAAAGAAATTTAGGTTTAGAAATGCACATAGATACCAGAAAGGGGAAGGCCTTCAGCCATTTCTCCAGAAACCAAGACACATTCTTTAATGAAGAACAGTTTTTCTTGAGATTTAACAAAACAGTCTAATCCAAACCAGCACAGCCTTTGCCTCTTCTTGAAGAATTCCAGCCTAATTATAAACTTCCACCACAAAATGAGAAAATATAGCTGATACTCACAGTTTGGAAGAAGATGTAGCCAGCAGCAGCTCCAACACAGCAATTCCACAAATGGCTGCAGGCCTGGAAGAGAGGATGAGAAAGGCCTTCCCAGCCCTCCTGGCAGAGGGGAGCTCTGTGTCAGGTCCCTCCTTTTATTGTCAGTTAGAGAGCCTGGCTTTGCAGGCTTGCACCTGGGTAACTTTCTTATTACAGGTGTTGTTGCACCTGACATGCTGGGTGTGTTGCATGTCAGTGTCCCTCGTCCTCCTCCATAAACAAACCCAGCTCTAGATTGTTAGGGTTGTTTTCCTAGTGACTTTTTTTGGGTTTATTATTTCTCTGTTACACATTATCATTCGAAGCCATCAGAAATGACCCAGGGTAGAGAAAAGGCAATTGCTGACCACAAACGTGTGCAATGTTCTTAGTTAGAAAGGCTGGCTGTGGGTTACTTGAAGGTCTCAGAGCAGGGATGGGGAAAATGCTGGTGGACTCTGGTCTTTGCTGCCCACAGGACGCTGCTCTCTCTCTTGCAGGTCCCTGGGGCAAATGCTGATCCGGCACCTCACATTCCAGGGAAAAGGAGTGGGTCATCTGGCTGAGTTGGGGTGCCTTGCCCAAGGGCTCTGTCAGGGCTGGTCCTCCTGTCCCTGCTGCATCCAGCTGAGAGGGAACTGGCTGAAGCCACAGCACGGGCTGCTGCCAGCACGGGGGCTCTGGGGTTGTTCACCTGTGCCTCTCGGGCCGAGTCCCGGTCATGGGGCAGCCTGAGTCCAACAGGCAGGAGCAGTGCTGCTGCCACGATGCTGCCTGCCATCGCTGCACGTGGGTGCCTCAGCCTGCACGTGGCACGGAGAGCACGGGCTGCCAGCAAAGAGACTTGCCTTTGCCAGTGGCACTGGGGAAGGTGCAGAGGGCTGGGAAAGCTGGAAAAGAATAGTGCTGCTTTGATGCCAAAACATAGTTCAGGGCCTGTTTGTTTATTAGTGTCCATAAAGTTTCACCAAGTGACACACGTTAGGATTAAAAATATAGGTAACGTCAGAAATATTCCCTGGAAGGCACAGTTCAGCAGATGCCTTTAAAAATAACTAATTGAACCACAACAGAGAGACACTAAACTGACCTGATCTTTTCCCTCTTTAAAATCATGTACATACACTGTGTTTCAGGGTCAATTTATCACAACATGCCCCTTCCTCACCGGTGCATAGCAAAAGGGAGTGCACAGACATATTTATAGCAGTCACTGCTTATCAGATGGTATAAATATGTCCATGCTAAAATAAATCAAGGCGTGGATGTGAAGCTCAGTGACCTATAGCAAGAAGGAAGTGTTGATGAGCATCTGGGTCGCTGAGGCACTCCTGCGGGCATGGGGCAGGCTGCTCACCCTCCATGCGGCTCGGCGAGTTCCCCCATGGTGAGGGCAGAGAGGCACTGCTGAACAAGGGCACTGCGGTGGGGATCGGCCTTTTTGTTTTCTTTCATACTTGCACCAAGGAGCAGATGGAGAGGATTAAAAGGAGCCTTCTCTGTATTACCTTTTTCTGATTGTTCCTCCGTAGCTGTTTACCTGGTTGCATTTTGGATATAATGAAGCTCCCCAAGACAAGGGTTTTTCTCAGCTTATCCTAGCCAGATCTTGGACTTGCCTCCTGTGGTATTAGTGATAAGGCACCGATAAGGCATGTAAGGCTCCTCTGCTGAACTGTAGAAAACAGTCAATGCTTTTCCTAAGCTTTTAGCTGTTACCAATTTGCTGTGATCTCATTAGCACTGTTGTCCAAATTCTAAACATCCCTGAAGCTGAAAAACCCCAAGAAAACTTCCAGAGACTATGGGATTAAGTAAACACCCCAACAAAGTGGGTTCCCCAGTAGCCATTGCTTTCAGGAGAATAGCATCTAGTGCATCCCTAGATACAGAAATAGGCCCAGACTGAGTCAATACACAGGAGAGGCGCAGGGAGAGTTTTGATTCAGCATCATTTCTGGCTCACTTGTGCATCTTGTATCTCCTGCAGCCTTGTGGGACAACTAAGATTTAAGGTTTGCCAAACTGAGGGCACAAATATATTGGCAGGCAAATTGGTTTAACTTTCGAACAGCAAAACACAGTAATTCACAAATCAGCAGAATTCTTGGGACAGAGCTGCTGGCGGTGATGCACAAAGTATTCACAAAAGAATTACAGAAACTGCACAGACCTGGCTTGTTAAGAAGACTACTGAGATAGAGCTGCTATGTTTCCGTATGGGGACCATTTAAGATAATGCCCACTCCTGTGCCTGGACAGTTAGGGCCTTCTAAGAATAAACTGATTAAAGAAAATTTTGCAACCTATAAACCTGGTGCAGTTTAAAAGAAGTCTTTTAACCTTGGAGGTCTTATTTTCCTTAATAAGAAGTTGGGAAGCCCCTTGCTTTCCCCAGTTTGATCAGCTCATTAACGGACTGACAATATCTCAGGAGCTGCTGATACTCAATGCTTTAATAATAACATCTGCTGACTTCCTCAGGGCCCTTTTCAGAAGAAATTAGGTACAGGTTTGCATGCCAAAGAAAGCAGGGATGTCATGAATCTGCATCCAGCTGGGAAAAGCAGACAGGCTGCAGAATCGCTGCTGCCACACAGTCACCGCCCAAGCAAACCCTGGCCAGAGGAGGCAGGTTTTGCTCCCCTCTCCCTCTCTTTTTACGAAGAGCATAAACCCGGACTGCCGTGCTTGCTCCGCGGGCCCCCCGCCCCGAGCATCGCCCTGCTCGAGACTGAGGGGGTGGGGTGCCACCGAAGGGGCTGGTAACTGCTGTGGGATTTTTTTAATCTAGTTTCCTATGAAAACAAGGTTCCTGTGATCCCTGTATGCTTGTCTGTCTGCCTGTCCTGCCCAATAACTTTGAACTCTTTTCTTTACTGATTTAAACCAGATTTCACAGAGAGGTTGAAGTCTCAAGGATAATTAAGTTCCTAAAAGTTTCATATAAGTAGGCATTTGGGCAGAAAAAGGAATTTAGAGTTAGAGCAGGCAAAAAGTTTGCATTAAGGGCTTTAAGTCCATCAACTGGCTTCTGCTGACTGCGATAGGTCACCGCTGGGAGACTGTGGGAAAAGTTTTAGGTGTAGGTGGGAAGAGTGGAAAATTTTTCTGTCATTCAGATAAAAGTCAGCCACAGGAAACCACGTCCATTACCTCCAGCACCTGTGAAACAAACTGATTCCCATGTATCCCTAAAGTTTATACTCCTTGGGTTTTGCTGGCAGCATGGCCCAATCCATGGACACAACAGCTTTTCCCCACTCCGTGGCAAACTTGTTAGTCACTATAAAATAAAAAAGTTCATTCACTGCTTCCCTTGTTCACCACAACTTCATGCGGCTCAGCCCAGCTGCAGGCAGGGTGCTTCGCAGTGGCATCCCACTGTGGGGGATGCCATCGGGCAGCCGTGCCACCACACCGTGCGGTGCCAGCTGCCAGCCCCGGGCTGCCTCTGGCTCCCGTCCTGCCTGCATCCTGCCCGGAGCCGCTGCTGGAGGGAGGTGGGGGTTACCATGCCCTGGGTGGGTTACTGTCCCAGGCGTTACCGTGCCCTGGGTTACCATGCTGTGGGTTCTGTGCCATGTGGCTGTGGGCAACTCGGGCTGTTTGCGACCTGAGGGTGCAGGGAAATTTGTACATGGGGCTTTTTATACAGGTGAGAGAGGTGTTGTTCCAGAAATGAGTGCAATTTATCAGCAAGTCTTGGTGTGCTGTCACTAGGTCCCATTCACCTACATCCAGTGCCTGGACCACCACCCCTTCCCTCCCCCCGTAGGGGGCCTGGGCCAGCAGCTCGGGAGAAGGGTTGGCCCCGCTGCAGTTACTGCCCCCTCTCCTTCCCCTTGCTTGCCTCATCCCCTCTGCTTTTTGCCTAATGCACCCCGACCAAGCCCTCAGGTGCTCCTGCAGGACATGTTACAGGGAATAGCAGTAACAGGCTTCTTGCCTAGTTTTTGAAGAATGACCCTGCTCAGACACTCCTGCTGGGAGCATTTCCCTGGCAGGGAAATGACCTGAAATAACCTTATGGCACATCAGTTTCTCGGGCTCCCTGTTTTCTTGACAATTCAGTGACTTTGTAGGCACCCTCCCCAGCATCCAGCAAACCCAAATAAACCACATCCCAAACTTTTCCGGTGACTGTGGGAACAGCCCACTGGTGCGCTCCCAGAGGGAGGGCAGTGCCAAGGAAGGGAGGGCTGTGGTGTTGGGCACTGCTGCACTCCCCTCCCCGTGGGGGCTCAGCTTTACCTCCACTGCTCCAACAAGCGTTTAGCAAAGACTTAATGACAGAGCTACACGGCCCTACCAGGCCTCACCTCTTCCTCCTTTAGGAAGCTTTCTTAATTTCCAGTATGAATTTTTCTTGCTACCATTTAAACCTGGCACTTCTGGTGCTCTCTGTCAGACCCACAGGAGGTCGTGGGTTCATCACCAAGGAAGCACGTCCCTCCCCGGTCTCTTCTGCTGGTGCCCCGATGGCTCTGCTGCCTGCAGCACGTCCAGCACCGTCCCGTGGTCAGGTTGCCCCTGGGCCAGCAATGCTAAGCCTGCCACAAATCCACCCAAGCCTGGCCTAATCTAAGACACAACGCTGCTCTTGGGAAACATCTGGTAAAACTTTTAAAAGTTGAAAATGAGATTTTGTTTCTTTGCCCAGCTGACAGTGCAGTCCAATTTGGTCAAAAAAAACTGTTCTGGACAAATAGTATCTTTATTTTTCCACACCAGATAGTTTAAATTATAAAACTATAAACTATAAGCAAACCAGTGGGCAGGCTCACCTGTTTGGCACAGGTGTAAAAACTCTCCTAAGAGAAGAGCACAGGTTCCTCCTGCCTGCTTCCAGTCTTTGCTGCAGTGAGACCCTGGCAGGGAGCACTACCCCCGAGCCAGGCAGGGCTGCCGCCGACGGGGAGCTCCGAGGGCACCGGGATCTGGGGCAAAGACCTCTCTGTCTCTTCACTTCGTCCTCAGTTTTCCAAATGGATGGAGAAACAGCCAGTTTGCTGTTTTTCCAGTGAATTTCTGCTTCTGATTTAACACATTTTCTTTTTTTAAATACCTTCTAAAGTAAAAAATCAGGAAAAATGGGTACCACAGAAAATGTCTCGGCATGGGCCCCAAGGTGTGGGGTCTCACCCGTGGGGGTTTCTCTGAGGAGCTGCAAAGGCAGCACAGGAGCTGATCTCCAGGCACTGCCAGCAGCCCTGACTGGGGCTAAGCCTTCCTAGAAAGGCCTTTTTCTGATTATGCAAAGCAAGATTTTAGCTGTAGCTTAAAAAAATCCAACACCCCCCCCCCAAAAAAAACCAAACCAAAACAAAGAAGGACAACATGTCTTTTTGCAACACATGGCTGCAGTTACTTAAGGACAGAGGTAACACACGGGGTTTCACAGCAAAATTTTGTTCACAGGTCAGTTTACGATCACTATGTAAATCATCAACATAATCCCCAGGGCTTCACACTGCACTTGCCAAAACCAATTGCTTCTCCTTCCCACGGGGGCTCATGCTCTTGAAGCCTCAAGTGGGTGCAACGGGCACTGGTGCCTCCCGCCGCCACCGCCGGGCAGCCACGCAGGGGGGCTCGGAGCCCCGGGCAGCAGTGGTGGCAGTGGCAGCGGCAGCAGTAGCAGCAGCAGCAGCAGCCCTGGACAGCACGGCTGGCAGGTCCCTGCTCTGCCTGTGTGGGAAACTGCCTGGCACTGGTTATCCCTGGGAAAGTGCCTGCCCTGCTCTGAAGCACCAGGAGTTCTGGACTTTGGGTGAGGACGTGTTATTTGATTTCAGGTTTCTTCACTCACTCGTGTTCATTTTGGAAGAATCCCCGAGGATCTGCTTTGGTCCTGTTGAACGATGGATGTTAAAGTGGGGCCTTAAAATATATAACTATAGGTAACCTGTCTGAGGTATGCTCAGCTGAGCATATAGCATTTAAAGGCTGATTCCCATCAAAGCCCCTCGAAGAGGATTACCTGGAGTTTGGTTTGGACTTTTTTTACCAGCAGCCCCCATTGGCAAGCGAGCGGCAGAGTCCTCCTTTATGTGTACAGGTATAGTTCTGGAAAGCTGTGATACGGTACGGTCTCCACTGTACAAGCTGGTGGGAAGACTGTAAAATAATATCTGGCAGAGCAGCTGGATGAATAGTCAGTTTAATTTAAGATCCAACACTCACAAGTCAAACTACAAAGTGGTCCCACTTGGGATATTCGCACAGTTTTTGGTTTAATCGAGCAAAATTCTAGAGGTCAAATTTCATCCTCGGTAGAAGTATGTTCAAGAGACTTCCAGCATTACTGGTGGAAAAAAACCAGCCTAGAACCCGTCTCCTCCGGAGAATTGCACTATGGTTTGCTCAGGCTTTTTCTCCTTGACACGTCACCCATTTTATTAACTTTTGCTTTGCTTTAAAAAGAGGTATCTACCGTTTTGCTTCCCTGAAGAAGCTCATAATGTTATAATTCAAGTGTCAGGACAGATTAGGTTAAATGTACTGTGTGATTCCCAAAGGAAAACAAACTTCCAAACATACTCTATTTGCCTTGTTACATGTCATGGATTGCATTAGAGCTGAACATGTAATTCTGTCGCCTAATGTGTTAAAGTTGGCATGAATTTTATTCTCTGTGCAAGGTGAGAAATTACTTAGCTAACAAAACATTTCGTTTCCCCCTCTTTGCGTTCCTTCTTTATGAGATTCTGAATGTGACATTTTCACAAAAAAAACCCTGCACTTATTTGTGAAAAATGTATATTAAAACCAAAACACATCAAATGGAAAGAAATCACAGATGGTTTTATTCACAAGCAGTAGAATTAATGGCCTTCCCTACTCTTTATAAATATTGGAAGCAGATGAGTTCATTACTATTTCACTCTAATAAAGAAAACCTGCTTTATTTTGACAAGACATCTACTTATCTAGTGTTTCTACTGAATAATAAATCTATTTTCTTTGAAAAATAGAAGAAAGTTTATCAATAAACAAAAACCTGCCTGGAAAATTTGTCAATCAAAAAACCCCCAAACATCTTCATTTCTGATAGTGCAGAAATGGAATTCAAGGGATTTTGAAAATGTCACTAATTTTCAGAATAGAAAGTTTTGAAATGTTTACTTTGTGGTTGTCTTAAATTTTTACATCTTTCAACAAAGCAAGCAGAAAAGTGAAAACATCTGAAAAGGCTTTTGAAAAGAAAAGCGTCAGCACAAGCTGGATAAAGCTGTGGGCTCCTTTATCTTCGAGAAATCTGCACACATGGAGCTGAGTTTAGGACTTTTTTTTTTTTAACTATGCATTCAAACACTTCCCACTTCACAATCCAGGCTACACTGAGTTTGCCAGACCTTCAAAGTACTGTTGGCAGCCTTTCCTGCGCTGGGATAAAACATCTTACCCTAGGGAAGCAAAAGCTGAGTCATTTTTAACCCCAAATAACATTCACTGATGTGGTCATCTTGTTAGTCATGGAAATCCTGTGTAATTTCTATTTATGCTTCTTTCAACACTTATTAACCAAGAAGTGAGGTTTTATTTTAAACTGCAGAAGATGTTTATCCTCTCTAGGGCCATGACAATCAGTTACATGGCTTATCCATCATTTCAGAGAAAGGAAAAGATTTTGCGAAACTCCCCAGGCAAGTTAATTTTTAAAGCTGTAGGAGGGAGAGGAGAAAAGAAAACAAACACCACCACCAAAGCCACAGGCACACAAAGCCTAACACAACCGTCCAACGCCGCAGGGACCGCGGCTGGCTCCTTCCAGCCCTTGTGCCTGCTGCTTCCCTCTGACAAAAGGAGATCTCCTTGGGGCTGGGGCAGCCAGGAAACACCTCGCTGGAGACAAATGGCAGCTCCCGGTGCCAGGAGCACTATGCAGAGCAGAAGAAATTAGAAATTTTCCTTAGAAAACAAATTCTGTGAATGATGGACAACAGAAACCAGCTCTGGTGTCACCCTGCCTGCGCATCCACCCAGGGATGCTCCTGGGCAGGTGGGTCCCTCATCGCAGCCCTGCAGATACCTGGGACCTGGGGTGCAATGCCGAGGGGCTGCACTGCGTGAATGCCAATGCCTGGACAAGCCAGTGGCCTGGCAGGTCGGTGCTGTCAACAGCCCAGGCCTCTGCACCGCGGCATGTGCCCTGGCTGAGACCCAGCACAGGGCTCGTGGCGATGGCCCCTCTGCACGAGCTGAGCTCTCTGCTTGGCACCAAAAAACCCTTTGCAGAAAAATTTAAATTTAATTTGTCCAACAAGAGGCAAGAGCAGAAAGAACTGAAATATCAGAGAATATTGTTCTAGTTGAGGGGGAAAAGATGGTTCAATGTATGGGGATTTATGTTTTCGGAACAAAAGAAAATGAAAATATTGTTCAGGCACTGCCTTGGTCTCTGATGGCACCAAGGGATGCAGCAGGTGAGGCCCCGGGTTTTTACTCCGTCTGTTTTTATCATCTTGGCTAATTTGTGCTTTTGAAAACCATGTCCATGCTCTAGCTTTGGCCTGTGAGCAAAACACCGCCAGCTAAAGCGTCACATCATGTCTAGAGGCACAGAAAGGGATGCCTCCCTGAGGCAGGCAGGGAAGGAGAAGGATGCCTGCGCTTCTGCAGGCTCTGAGCACCGCTGTGGCTCCTAACAAAGGAGACCCCCCTCCAGCTCATCACCACTAGTAACAGCAACTCTTTAGGTTACAGCTGTTTCAGAAGAAACACTGCGGAGAGAACTGGTGAAGAAGGTTGTGATGTTTGGGTTTTTTTTAAACATTCAGTAATTACCCCAAAATTCTGAGCAGCTGAATTAGGAAGTGCAAAGATCAGAGGCTGAGTAAAAAATACTGGGATTTCGGTAAAGTCTGGAGTATTTCAACAGCAGAGCAATTCCAGAGGCCTCATGGGGAGGGGAGTGCCATTCACCAGCAGCAGGAGGAAAGGCAGCTTGTGCTGTATGAGAGTGGTCCTGGGCCCAACCACGAATAAAAGCAAGGGTTGGGGGATGAGTGTCCTCCCCGGCAGACATGCCTGCCTGGAAGCCCAGCTGTATTTCCAGGCAGGGATGTGCAGCCCCAGCCGGCTTCCTGTGCCACAGAACAGAGCCCACGTCCCGTGGCTAATTAGGCAGAAGGAGCTTTGCTGTTTGCAGGCATCACCTGCTCAGCAGTGGCTCCAAGGCAGCTTATGTGCCTGCCCACCGCACGCCCATGCGAGGAGACACGAGCTGGTGTGCAGGACGAGCTCACTCTGGTTTACGTCCCCCCTGCGCCGCCTCCTCCCCAGTCGGGATATTCAATCAGGTGCTGGTGATGGCTCTCACAGCAGCTCCAAGACGCAGTTTCTTAGTGTTTGGTGGAACAAGTGGTACTTGCTTTCAAAGGAAGGTTATAAAAACATGTGCCTGAAGAGAATGTCGGGAACTTGGGTATTAATCTTTAAGTCAAAGACCACTCAAAATAAGCGAGACAGAAATATTGGCTGGGGTGAGAGAAGATGCCAGAGGTTGCATTGCGCACCACCAGCTTGGTCAAGTTCAGAAGAATAACTTAGCATAAACAATAACAATTTTCGGTTCTAGTGATGTAGTATTAGCCTCTCCCTAGTCGAGAAGTCTGTTTTCCCCACAGGGGCTTGCTGCTGCCGGCCATGCAGGTACCTGCCTGTTCGCAGCGCCGCTGGCCTGGCAGCCACTGCAGCTGGGACCCCTGCGGCCGCCTGCCCAAGCCCAACGGGAAGGGCTCTGCCCCAAGCCGAGTGCTGCCCTCACTGCCACCGGCACAGTCCCTGCACCAGGTATTTGTTTTGCCAGGTTTCATCCTGTCCTGCCCAGTAACGAGATTCTCCCTGCTGCTTGGAGATGGCCAAAGGGACTTCATCTTCCACCACTGCACAGGCACCAGGCACCGTCTCCCACCACTCAACCTAAGATCCATCCTGGCAGCATCCCTGCGGTGCCCTTAGAGTGCTCAGTGCTCGGCTGGGCACAAGCAAAGCATGGCCACGCAGGGCAGGCTCAGTCATAAAAGCACCGCACATCCCCGGCAACTCGCACTTCCATCCTTAGCTGCCTCTCTTAAAACACAGCTGCATTTCAGAGTTGATTATAGAACTGTTTATTTCTGCAGAATCCCAGTTTATAATATTTGTAAAATAGTGTGTGCGCACACATGCGCACGGGGGTGTGTGTGTACACCGCCCCCACCCCCCCCCACCCCCCCCCGGGGTTCCCTGAGCTGGGCCAGGCCACTCTCACCTTGCAGAAACACTCCCACCTGGCTCACGTCCAGCCTCCATCCCTGATGCATCAGCTCCGAGTCAAAACGCTGCACCAGAGGGTGGCTGCTGGGGCGGCCTCTGGGCAATAAAGCCCTGCCCGCAAGCCCTGCCTGCTGCGGGTCCTTGTGCAGTGTAGCAGGCAGCAGCCAGGGCCCTGGGGGCCAGGGGGAAGCAGTGAGGTATGCAGCCCCATGCAAGCTGCATGCTGCTGTCACACTGCACACTGCTGTCACTCGCTGCATGCTGCACTCACACTGCATGCTGCCACAGTCTGCTGCTGCTCCGGCTGCAGTGCCACGAGCTCCAGGCAAGTGCCATCCATCACTGCCCCGAGCTGTGGCGGCACCCGCATCCCTGGCATGGGGAGGCAGGTCTGTACAGAAGGGCCAGGCGAAGGACCGGCCGCGGACATGTGTGCGTGTTAACAAACAACAAATTCAACGAAAGCCTGTGCTGACAAGTCAAGCCTGCAGTGGTGTTTCCAGGCTTTGAGGCTGACTCCATGACTTTGACTTGACCTCCTCCTAATTACACACAACGCAAAATTTGCAGCTGATAATTATGAATGACTAAAGTTGTTAATCCTTATAGAGGATAAACAAGGTGTTTCACTGATGTTGCTGTCATTTACTGTAGTGACACACTTATTGCCACATATACCTGGGACACAGGCTGTGTGGCAGTGTAGATGTCACGTGTGGTCCCATATGCTCCAGAAAACACGCTGAGCTATTTTGATTTCTGTTTTGACTTTGCAGCATACCTCTTGAGAGAGACACTTTGGACAGATTTTCTTAAGTCCTTTTATATGTAATTTCCAAGGACAAAACCCCAAAACCGAAAGTAAATGACAGGGGGATCATGCTGTCACCTCTGAAGCTGACCTTTCAGATCCATGAACAGACTGTAGCTGCTTCAGTCCGCCGAGACCAGCCAGCACTGCAGGCAGTCGCTGCCGTCAGCCAGCTCCTCCTCAGAGTTTGTGCAGCCCCTGGTCCAGCTCCAGTGATGCCTCTGCTCCCATTTCTTTACTACTCCTGTGCCTGAAACCAGCTCCCATCTTTTGTGGTGTCCTTCACCATCCTGGGCAGCTTGAGAACAGAGAAAAAGCCATCTCTGGTCTTGGCCCTCACATCCCACCAAAACTGCTCAAAAAGTCCCCATCAGCCCCAAGCAGAAGCAAAAGGCAATCTGCCCCACTGCCGCAGAGGAGAAAACATCTCGTTAATCTTTCACATTTAAGCTTGCAATCCCTGTTCTTTACTGAGACTCTCCAGTCCAAGGGCTGACATGCATGATGATTTGGTATTTTCTTCCAGAAGTGGACAGGAGGTGGGAAGGGAGGCACGCTCATCTCTGCAGGACACCGCTGGAAACATCCACTGGGTGACAAACCCGTCCCCTCACAGTGTGCAAGGCTGACCCTGCACCGTTCTCATTCCTCAACGAATGTCCGTCAGGGTACAAAGCCCAATGCCTGCCAAAGTCCAGCCCTGCTGTAAGAGGCATTACCTGTACCAAGCAAACCTGTAATCACATAAAGAAACAGAAGTGGTTCCAGGTGCCACAGCTACAACCTCTATGTTGGGGCTCTCTTCAGAATAAACACTGACTCACGCTTCGCTCCTCCTGATGTTTTTAACTACTTCCAAAATATCCAGGTTTGGGATCTGAAGAAGTCAATGCAATGACTTGCAAGTCCAAGGGACTCCCACAAGTCAGAGCTGTGGCGTTTTAAGCTTCTTAAACTCCAAATTTAAAACACAAAGCACAGAGAATAAACTGATTAAAACAAGTTTTATTTAACAAATTATATTAAGAATACAGACTAAGTTATCACACAACGAAACTTCCCTTTGTAAAATACAGGAGGGTCATCTAAAATAAATATAAAATGTAGTAACATTCGTAAGATTAATGCACAGTAAATTCACTTTCAATAACCCAACAAAATGCATTGCATCTTAGAAAAACACTTTGCAACTGTGTAAAAGGTTTCTCTCTTCTATTTGCAGGATGACATTTAAAACTGTTGCTGTTAGGAAACAAGTGCACAATAAACAACCAAAATATCCAAACTGTTTGGTTTCCCTGTATTGAATGAATTGAGCAGCACCTTACTGAGCTTTTTCATGAGTAGAGGAGCACCCCCCCTACTGCAATGCTGTCAGAATTTTATGTCTCAGGATAACTAATCTCAGCTGCCCTGCTGCCGAAATTCCCGTTCTGTTTGTCAAGGCTCAAAGGCTGAGGTAATTATTGGAACACAGCGAGACGCGCATGCCCTGCAGCAGGAGCAGGAATGGCTCTCCAGTGAGCTGCTCTGCTGGCACCTGCGTGATGTGCCTGCTGCCACCCCGGCCAGGCTGCTGGGGCTGCTTTGGGACAGCGGCCGGGTGGGCACATCTGGGAGGACAGACCCCGTGTTGCCTGAGGGCAGCAGGGAGGTGAAGGCCAACGTGCGACCAGCCAGCTCCAAAGGCACCGCATGCCAATTTCCCTCCCAGAAGCAGATTTTTAGGGCCCCACTGAAGAAGCGCCCAGACCTGTGGACGCACACCCTTGCCACTGGCATCCACCCGGCACATGCCAAGCCCGTGCCGGGACCTTCTCCAGGCTCTGCGGGTTCAGTCTGAAGAGCTCAGGAAACCGGGGAGCAGGGGACAGGTATGGGCGTAAAACAAAACAAGCCCAAAGGTACAGACTACCAACAACCTCGCACTATACAGGAGGCTCACGGGGGATCCTCTCCTACAAACACCACGGGCAAACTCAGTGACAGTCAAAGGAAAAAAGTTTGACGAAGTTTATTCCTATGCAACTACACCTACGAGATGCTCCCACAGGGAAGACACCTGCTACAACTGTCCACACTTGAATTTTAGCACAAAGTTCACACTCTACGGTACTTTCTGGACTAATTTCTTGCCTTTCCATTGTTAACACATTAGACAGCACAGCCTGGCCTGGATGGCCCACGAGTCATCTCGGCACACGACCTGCTCTTTGCCGTGAGAAATCCAGGAGGCAGCGTGTCACTACTAATTCACATCAGAAGGTGTATTTTACAGCAAGCAAACCCCTCACTGCTGCTTTTCTGTCTCTGTTGCAGACATAGGATAATTTGGCAAACTGATTTCTCCATCAGCCACAAGATTAAGCTACCTAGAGACTAGTTTTGTTCTAGGAATAGAGGCAAGGTAGCCAAGCACATCTGGGAAAGCTCTGCAAATCCACTTTTGTTGCTTTCCATTGACTCATCCCCTCCCCTTATGCTCCAGAAAGCTCCTCCACAGCCAGACACCGTCAGCATCAACATCTCCCTGAATATTTCACCTGGGCCAATGCTACCACAGTTGCCTTTCAGACAGGGAGGGAGTAAGATGTAGAGATGCTGGTACTGGCTATGGCACACACCAACAGGGGACTTGCTGCAAGGAGGATGCAAGGACCAGCCTTGCAATGAGCTGCTGCGAGTACAAAAGTTATGGAACAGCAAATAAAATCTGCCCGTGGAAATGCTGACCTGATGCCCAAGGTATTGGGAATTCAGAGGTGCAATATAAAAGCTTCCTATCATTGGCGGACTGAGAAGATGACACATATAGTCAACCAACCTGCACCGTGTGTCTCACTGTGCTTCCAAGCACTGGCTCTGAGCCTTTGGAAATGCTGTTTTCCAGCTGTCGCTTAGCAGGTCTCAAGAGCTCAGCTGCCTCTCAGCAGCTGTAGCTCTTTGCTCAAGACAGTTCTGTTGCATTTGTACCACAAGAACTGCATTTGTACTATTCATGCTTTCAGTACAGGCTATCCTTGCAGTGCCACAGCACAGAAACACACAGTGAAGATCAAGCTAATCTCTCAAGTTTTTTTGCAGATGCACCCTGAAGCAGCTTTGCTAGCCCAGCGTAAGAGGGAAGAGTGAGAACCAACTATACAAATACATCTTTGAAGATTTCTTAGATGCTTGTCCCAGCTGCACATCCCATCAGCATTTTGAGCTATCCAGTGTTTCTTGTAGGTCACTGAAGAGAAAGCTGAGCTCACCATCTCTAAGACGACTGACCAAATGTTAACTGTTGCTGTAAGTATTAAAGCACTAACTTTATCTACTGATTTTCTTGAAGCTAAATCTCATAGGAAGGGACCCAAAGCTACATGCCCATTTTTCTGAGGCATATGCAGGGAGTACCCCACTGAACACAGGGCTCAGCAGCTATCTGAACTCGCTCCTCACTGAGCCCTCCAGCTGCTGCACAGTCAGCCCTGCCCTCAGCATGGGATGATGTGGCTTGAGGAGGGGCTCCTGGCAGCCACCCCCCCCCCCCCATCTCCCTGTGGCAGGAACTGCCCTGGAGCTCTGCAGACTCTGCACCGACCGCCCTGCATCAGCCTGCAGCCCTCACTCCTCCACCACCAATCAGTAACAGGGAAGGTCAGTTCCCTGCAGCTCCTTCATCCCAAAAATATGAGGAATGCACTGCTGCAGATGGCTTCTACCTACCTGCAGCGTCCACTAAGCCACAGAAGCAATGAATGGATGCCACAGAAAACTACAGAAAAAAATACAAGCAGAAAAATAGAAAGACAAAAGATGGATGAGATGGGCATAGTACTACAGCATGGAGTGGATTTGAACTTCAAGTGAACCTGAGCCGAATGACCAGGCTGCCATGGTATGTTCATTTGTCGATGTCGGCATCATCAATCTAGCCTTTGTGAAGCTTGGCAGTGAGGTCTGGCTTTTCTTTCCTGCAGGATAAATAAGAACTAAAAATGGTGCTGCAACCTCCAAGTAAACGAGCATTTCCATGGGGCCACCCAAACCTCCAGAGCTGGTGCAAATGGCATAGCTTTAATTCTTTTGCCCAAATACGACACACCTGCAACCAAATTGGCCTCTGCTCTCCAATTGCACGGCCTTGCTTTACAGAGGCAGTTTCAGAAAATTATTTACCTGATTGGAAGAAGTTGAAGCGAAGACTTAGACTCAGTCTGTCCTGAATGTTATAGTATTTTGTGCTCATTATCCCAGCAATACGGTATGGTGCCTTAAAACCAGAAATGACTCTTTGGACAAGAAATATTTTACATATATACAAATAAAAAATACAAGCTGACAGTACAAAACCTACTGTTAGTCACTATTCTGTCCAACTAGAAAACACAAGATCAATCAAAAGCAGTGCAAAGCAGGTCAGGGCATACATACGACCCAGACTGAGAGCAACAATACTATTATTTGTTACTATGGCAATTGCATTTCAATAGGGTTAGGTAATCAGTATTTTACAATATAAAAATTTGTATGTTTTAACACTTACTTAAAAATTGCCATTTTGCTGCCATGATGTAGCTTTGTTCTACAGCAGAGACTTGAAAAAGCAGCATGGAGTCAGATGGGCACTTCTAAATAACTTATTACAGCAACAGACTTCTCCAAGACATGCATTTGACTCGGGAGCGAGCTAAGGTCAGCGATCACAAGGAGGCTGAGGTCAGGGTTTAATGCATCCCACTCTCATCCTGCACTACGTCAGAGTTCAGTGCTTCCCCATGAGTGCACAAAGGAACAGGCACATCTCTTTTTTTTTTTAGCAGCTAGTGGGGCAAATATTAGAAAACTGTCCAAAGTTACCAGCAAGTGACAGCATCCAAGTTGTCAGCAGGGCGCCAGCTCCGCAGGCAGCTTGGCCAGGGGTCAGCGGGGCACTGCCGCGGTCTGCCTGGGCCGCTGCCAGCATCCAGCCCAGAAAGAAATACAAGACGTTTGTCGCTCTAGTTCCTGATGGACAAATGGACACCCTGTGCAAAGCAGAGGTGCTTCACCTCAGGAACTGCAGTGCAGCCTGTGCTCTCTACACCCCTCCACCTTGCTGGTCTCTGGAAAGAGAGCCCAAGGCAGGTCTGAGCAAGTGTCCCCAGCTCCACCAGCCTACAGCAAAAACAAGTGATCACAGTCTCGGGTTGATTCCGGCTGCGGCGGAGCTGCTGTGTGCCCGGACCTCGGCAGAGGCAGACAGGGCATCCGCCATGGCTCGGTGCTGCCCGCTGGACAGAGCGCTGCAGGGGGCCTCCAGTCGGGCGGTGTCGAGAGCCCATCAGCTCCATGTCAGTTCAGGTGTGATGCCTGGAGGCTTGCAGATTAACCAGCCATATTTTTTACTCTTCCTTACTTTTAGGGCTCACTGCTGAGCATTTCTTCATGATCCATGAGCTCATGGCTTGCTGTTCACAGCAGTTTGTAACAGCTCTGGGTTTTGTGACTGTCCTGCGGCAGGGGTTATAAAGTGAGGACAAGTGAGGAGCTGCTGTCAGGCTCCCAGTCATGTACTCACGTGGAGAGGTATCTGCAGCAGCGAGAGAGGGTGGTGGCAGCTGCTGAAGGGTTGCGCAGTCCCAATGCGTGGAGTGGCATGTGCAGGAGGAGGTGGTGCAGCACAGGGTGGGCGGTGATGGCCGGACGAGAGAGGTCTGCTAGGATGGCCCCAGCACTGCGTCCCGTGTCCCGCTCAGTAGTATGCATGCACACGCCTGCTCCAGCGCCGGCGGCCCCTCTCAGGACTGCGGGGACTGGTGGGCATCTGGTGGGGCTGGGCGGCAGGCGGGCCGCCGCGCTCTGCTCTGTCCGGAAGCTGTAGTCGTACTGTGGGACAAAGCAAGACAGAGGGAACCGTGGGGCACTGCCCGATGGCAGCCTGGGCCAGGGTGTGCAGCCACACAGCCATGCTCCCCGGCCTGTGCCGGGACGATACACAAGCAGAAGAATGACATAAGTAATGTGCCTGGCAGCTCCCTGAGCTGTGACCTTGTCCCTCTGCCCTGGGCATGGCCACACCGCGTGAGCCTGCTGGAACTACCACATCTAACTGTCCTGGCTAGGATTCACTCCGCTCCTCTAAAGCCCAGCGTTAACACAAACACAGCCACAGTCATCCTGCACGTAAAGCAGCTAGTCAGAAAGATTCCCCTTTGCAGGCCTCATTTACACAAGCATACTACCATAATTACACTACCATCATTACACTACCATCATTACACTACCATCATTAACATTTTTAGTTTGGCAAGGTGGCCGACAACACCTATACTCGTGTCTCTGCAGCCCACAGATGTCACTGCAGCTGGCTGGACACTGCTACAGCCCAAGGGACATCCCTGCTGCTGAGGGACAACCCTGCTGCCGGCAGGATGGGGCGGTGCAGGCCTGGGCGCCACAGCGCACACGAGTGCACCGTAGCAGTGCCATCTCGTGGCACGCCACAGGCCGCATCCTGACAGCCCCAGGCCACCCTGGGTGCCACTGTGGCCCCTTGCCATGCCATGGCACCCGTTGGAGAGGCCAGGGCGGCGGTGGCTCTCCCATCGCTGGTGCTGCGGCTGAAGCAGGAGCAGCACACGGCGCCGGCTCACCCACCGTAACAGCCCTGGATATGAACCGTCCTTCATGTTCCCCATTGTCCTCTTTATGGCTCCTGGGATGTCACCAAGATGTCCCCCTGTTCCCCTGGGCCAGACTCATTTGTCACCACTCCTCAGCAGCCAGCCTGGGGTTCGGCACACGCAGCCAGCACGGCGGCCTCGGGAACTCAGTGACTTTGCTGGTGCCTGACCCCGGCCACGTGTGCGGGGCTAGGGCCACGGTGCTGGCCGGGCTGGCTATGCCAGGGCTGCTGCGGGCCTGTGCGTGGTGCCAGGCACCCTCGGAGCTGTGTGCGGGCTGCGTGCCCCTGCTGGAAAGGCAAGCTGGGCCTGCTCCCGCAGCCGGCTCTCCCAGCAGATGTGGCTCGGCCTTCCCTGCTCCAGCGCCAAAACCTTCTTACCGCCCCGCTTCGGCTCGCCAGCAGCCCTCAGCGCCCAGCTGCGGCAGGGCCTGCTCCTCCCGCGGGCATCAGCCGGGCCCTGCAGCGCAGGTCACCGCGGGCCCTGCAGCGGGGCCCTCCCCGGGCCGGCAGAGGGCGCGCGGGCTCCGCGGCGGCCCCGCTCCCCGGCCGGTGCGCGGCTGGGCGGCGGCGGGAACGGCCCCGGCCCCGGGGAAGGCGCCCGCCCGGCTGGGCCGCGCCGCGCCGCGCCGAGCCGAGCCGAACCGAGCCGAGCCGCACCGCGCCGCGCCGGGCCGGGCCGCACAGAGCCGAGCATTAGCGGCCGCTTGCACGGCGCAAGGGGACGCGCCACGGAGCCGTCCTTCTGCAGGCTGCGTTTTAATTGGCAAACGCGTCTTCATTAATTTCACCTCAATGTCATGATGTCACAGCTAGCAGTACCAGCCCCAAGCTAAATAAGCAATAAGCCTCATTTTTCAACACACAAACACATAAAGATGTCAGCTCAAACTGTTTACTAATTAACACTTAAAAAGACACAAATTAGATATGCGTGGCTAAGAGCAATTATAATCAAGACGAATTTCTCTAGTCATTTGGGAACTGAAAAAAATGCCTAATTGCTGGAACCAATGTTTTAAAAACTGAAATCATGCCAGTTAGCAAATATGTTCATTTAAAGAACATTTCATGTGACTGCACTCCGGAGAATTGACTACAAACACGAGAACAAGGAAAAATATTTCTGTATAAAATTAAAATTTTAAGCCCTTTTAGATGTACAACTTCTTCATCAAAACATATTCGCGAAGAGCAGCCCACGAAAACTCGTAGCAATGAGGTGGTTAAACGCACCGCCTTCCCTGTCAGTTTAGGAGGAATGATTAATCCGAGATGCTGCTTTACTAATTAGCCTCTCCCCAGACTTTCCGCCCAACCCGGCTGCAGCGGGGGGGGGAGCGGGGGGGGAGCGGGGGGGGGGGGGGGGGGGGCGGGGGGGGAGGGCTCCGCCAGGCCCAGGGCACCCGCCGGCCGCGCACGCCGCTGCCCGCCCGGTCGCGGTGCCGCCCCGCCGCCCGCTCGGTGCTGTCCCGCTACCGGGACGGGCAGGCGCCGTGAGGCCACACCCGCGCGGCCCCGCTCCTCGGGGCCCGGCATCCACCAGAGCAGCGGCGGCCGCACGGCACCCTCGCCCCCAGCCCGCCGGCCCTCCGCTCCGCACCACTCCGCACCGCAGGGCTCCAGGTGCAGCCTGAGCACCCATTTTCAACAGCGTTCCCGAAAGGGCAGAGTCCATGCAGCTCACCTCGCAGGGTGCACACATCTGCAAATGCACGACAGAGAACAGTAACTCTTGGAATTCTTTGGGAATATTTTTTGCAAGGCATCTAGCTCCAGGGAAAATGTTCTTGCTGCTTTGGAAATCCAGAAGATTTGCTGTAATGGTGCTATTGCTTGCAAGGGAAATAAAGCCATGCAGAAATTCACAATATTTATATGCACAGCTATCTATGTACAGACAAGATGCTTCATCAAGGAATATGGGCTGCATAATTATACTTTTCATTACTCTGAAATGCACACAGCCTGTAACAGAACGGGAGGGTGTGGGGAGAGCTGGCAGGTATCAACCTCTCCTCCCAAGGCCACAAATGACGCCGGTGCCAGTGTCGCTGCTGCACGCCACTGGCCTGCAAGGGGCATGGGGCAGGGCTGCACAGCCCCCCCCCCAGTGGTGCCCAGACCTCTCCTGCACCAGGCAACATGCAGAGGACAACAGAAGCAAATCCAACACCACTTTGCCCTCCCCCCAGCAAAAGGGACCTGCTGCCCCATGGCCAGCTCCTGGCGTGAGTGGGGGGAAGGAGGCAGGCATGCAGAGGGGCTTGCAGCCCTGAGCACCCCTGGCTCACAGTGCGTGGGGCCCTCGTGACGGGCGCAGGCAGCCCCAAACAGAAGCAGGGCACACATGCCACACGGCAGGCCCACAGCGCCCAAGGCGGCAGGTGCTTCTGCCAGTGATTGCCCCCGTCGGGCAGCACTGAGCCACCGTCGGTGCTCCCCTGGCCCACTGGGTGCCTGGAAAGCCCTGGCAACCGACCACCTTCTTTTTGTACTCAGAAAAAACTTGCATCGGGAGAAGAGGATGGATTCAGGAAACTGGACTCACAACTGGAATCAGAAAGCGGAGAAGTCATGATGAGTCTGGAGGTTTTGCAACACCATCTTCTTTCTCTCTGCCTTCAACCCAGCTGGTTGGCACAAGATATGTTTGTGACTGGTGGTACCCGAAGAAGCATGTGCTGCTGAAACAATTTTCCTCCTGGTCTGAGACTTCAGCCGAGAGGCAGCCCTTGCAGAGCAGGTGGCTCCTTGGCACCATGCAGCCCAAGTCACGCATATACCAAAACGCTCCCTCAAGAATGTGAGACCACCCTCAGATTGATACATGTCTCTCCCCCAAGCTCCTAGAAGACTCACACTCACTGGCAGTGCAGCCCCATTTTCCTGGTAACGTTACCAGCACTATCAAACTGAAAAACGATGAAGGAGTTCACCTGACATTGCTTAGACAAGTTCATTTGCTTCCCTGAGACGCAAGAGGCAACCTAATACAGTGTCCCGTTTGTAACGTGTTTTGTTAATAAATGAGAAAGGTTAAATAGAAAGACATCTGGAATTAAACGGAGGGCAGCAGACTCTGCCATTAGATTCAGCATCTAAAGTACCTTCACCTGGCACAGATCACAGAGGACATCCCCAATTCTGAGCTTACTGTTTGAATCATGTTGACTTTTATCCACCAACAGTGACTTGGGGAAGTCAAGGGAGGCCTTTTCCATAAGGGAAAGGATCTCACAACAAAGTGAACACAGCTCTCACGACACTTTTGCTTAGTGCCTGGCTGGCTACCTACCTCCTTTTCTATTTCTGCAAGAGTTTTGATTGTGATGCCCAAGAGATCAACTGGCTGCATCTGGCAAGAAAAAAAAAAAGAAACAGAAATGTCAAATTCAGGGGTTTTTTTTGTTTTGTTTTGTTTTTGTTTAAAGTCAGCAAATACCCTTATCACCAGAGATTTAGAGGCACCATCTGTAAACACGTGCATAAGCCTTTTTCTCAGTCCACCACGAGAGTGAAGAAGCAGAAGGCGGGTTAGGAATAACAGCTCTAACGCCTTTCTCCCTAAGTGGGGACAGCTGACACTCATCTCGGTGTCACTTCACACAGGTAGTTCCTCAGCCATCTCCCTGCTGCAGCATGGCTGTTACTGCAACGCACTCTGTAACACCCTATGGATTTCATATGGCCACAGCACATAGGTGTGAGCAGCACCGGCTGTGAGAAGCCCTGACCAAACTGACCATATGGTGGCAATGGTGTCTAAAGGATCCGAGGGGAGGATTAGCACGACCTAATCTCTCTGCATTTGTCCTCGCAGCAGGGACTCCAGCTTTCTGGGAATAACGGCCCATAAACAACCCTTTCAGAAAGCAATGGTTGTGAAAAACTGCATCCGGCTGCACACGCAGGTTGTGTCAGCAGGAAGAAGAAAGCACAAAGTGGGAGCACAACATGAAAAATCAGATACAGCTGAGGCTTGGTGTTTGCCTTAACAGCTTCTTGTAAATTGATTTTTAAAGAGCTATTGTTTTAGGATCAAATGGATTGGGGAACTGGTAACGGGAGGTGGAGCCTCTGAGCTCTGGATCACCAACTTAAACTAGGACTGGCCCAGTGACACTCAAAAGTAATTCTGAAGCGGTATGGGGGTTTCTGTTTCAGCTGAGCAAACCTGTCCTGCCCAGGCCATTGTCGGCACCAAGCAGGCAGGACGCAGGACGCGGTGCCCTCCCGAGCTCCCCGCTGCCAGGCAGGAGCCCTGCCGCCAGCAGCACAGGCATGCCGAGCAGGACTCCACTCCAGGAGTGAACTCACTTAGAAACACGCCACATGAAAATAACCCAGCCTGTTTTGTTGCTGCACTTGAGACACTTTGGCTTGTATAATCTCCCATGCCAGAGGGCAATGGGAATCCTAAAATCGTTCTTCCATCCCTGCTCCTGCTCCCTGGAACGCAGCCGAGGTCCAGCTGTGGTGTCATTAGGACATATCCACCTCCGCAAACCTTACAGGCTGGAACTCGCAAACATGAGGGTGCAGCCTTCCCACCAAACTGGATTTTGGCCAGCGCAGCTGTGGCAAACCTGCTATCCCGGGCCAGCTACAGCTGCTTGCGCTCCACCTGCAAAACCACCAGCGCCCACCAAGAGTGAGTAACTCTGGAAGATCCTTGCCCACGTGTGGCCACCCAGCTCTGCCCATGCAGGGTGCGGAGCCGCAGGAGCCACATGGCAGCTGCCATCACTAAGGTGCACCATGCCATTACCATTGCATTGAACTTCTGGGGCACAAAAGGGAAGCTGTAAAGCTGACTGCACTATGCCATCTCCACAGCAGGTTAAATCTAGGAGAGCTGTTCATTTGCAGCTTTCTTTACAATCTAAGCTAAGAAATTAGGTATGTTTCCAGCGCCAGAGTCCCATTGACATTCCTGTTTCTGGTGGTGATAAATCTTCAAGTCCTGGGACAATTCAGTTTTAGAAGTAATCTGGCAAAAGCCATTCCCACACTATGGGAAAGTATTGTGAAACACAACCTTGGGTCATCTCAAGCACTAGGTACGTATTAGGCCCCACAAAAGAAAAGCTCCCAGAAATGGGTAGTTTGTGTTGATGCTTTGTGATCGTTCCTCATGCAAAGATGAATTTTAGACACTGGGAGAACAAAGAAGGCAACTCACCCCTTCAGGAGCACAGGCAAACTTCTCTGAAATCATAAAAGGCACTCCATCCATTGCTGAAAGGGACAAAACGAGTAGACATGTCACATTTCCAGCTGACTTTGACATGCAACTTCACACATTCCCAGTGACAGATCAGGTATTCATGGCATTGACACATGATTGATACCTCATAGAAGTTATTGCCAGGCTTTTCCTCCCTCTAACCTGTCAGTGGTTTCTCTCTGTTCGAGTCACAGCTGGGTTAGTCCCTACCAAATCAGGAATTCAATAAACCCTCCCTGCTCTATCCATATACAATCTCATACACTCAACGCTGAGTCTTCCGATTTGGTTCAGCTGCTCAAACAGGGCAGTATTTGAAACTGAAACTAAATACACACAGTTTAAGAGGACAGACATCTGTTTACCAGTACCACACAGAACCATTTGAGCAAAGCCAGTGGTGTCTGAGCAAGAGGCTAAGGACCATACCTCGTTCAGGTGACACACACCTCCCCACGGCAGTCAGTACTACTGCCTGGGCAGGATGAAATCAAAAATCCAGGGCCAAGCACCTTCCCCGGCCTGGCTCCTGCCAGGGCAAACCCAACAGCGAGCAATGGATCTCAGACACTTGCAAACCACATCTGGAAGATGTAAACCAGTGGAATATGAAGACAGACACAAGGACATCACAACACACAGAACAGCCTTGTATCACTGGGCCAACTCTGTAGCACAACCTCACTGACACCAAGAGGCTGGTTTGCCTTTATATTGTCTGGTGTATTCTTCTTAGTGCAATGATGTTCAGTGTTTCTGTCTTGCTATCACCACCTCAGAAACGTCACAGAATGCCTCCCACAAGACGTGTCAGTACAAGGGAGACACTTATTTTTAAAACATGTAACTCAGCAATTTCCACACAAGACTGAAAAGGGCACATTTCTAAGGCAGAGTGCAGCCCCAAACACACCCCCTTTATTTCTGTTACGTCTTTAACGTTCTAAGTCTTTAAATTTCAGCTCTGAAAGAAATGAAAACTTCAAACTAGAGCAAATTTAAGCCCTGAAATGCCCTCAAGTAATCCTCAAATAGGGTTTTCTTTCACAAAGCATCTGCACCCAGGAACCCAGTGTTTCTCCACTTGCTGTTTGTGACTTCCATCAGCACCAATGAGTTACCACATTAGTGATTTAACAAGGGTTACTAAGCATACTTAGCATTTTACATTTACTTTGTATATTTTCGACTTAAAAACCCCCTCCACTGGAGTTATTTGTGGCAGCCACAGTGCTACGCAAAACAAAAGGAAGCAGATAAAAAGCAGCATCACCAAATCCAGGAAGTTTTGAACCTGAAAGACCATCTGCATTTGTTATCCCGACAGAAACCTGCTTTGATCAGTCACACGCCGGCTTTTGTAAAGTAATTTAAAGAATAAGCTGCAATGAGCGTGCGTGCTCTCGCGGCAGCCCCCGCTGGACTGCCTCCATCCGTCCTTCGGTCCTTGAGCACTCCAGTCCTCTCAGAGCTCAAAACTGCAGAGCAAAGCAGCAGATGAAAGCAGGGTGTGCCAAAGGCTCAGCAGCGCAATTAGCACTCTCCTAAACAAACGAGCTTCAACAGAGCTGTAATTAAGCAGGCCGGTAATTAAGTATATGCCCTTTATCATAACGATCATGCTTAAAAATGGCATGATGCATGGAAGTGTGTTATTAATGCTGCACTCCCAAAGCGCAGGAGCGTGCACAGGAGCCAGCGTGTCAGGCCCGTCACCAGGCTGCTGGTAAAATACATTAAAGGGAGAAATCAGAAAATAACACACTCATTCAACAGCTCTGTTCACAGCCAGGCACTAGGAGTCACAAGGATTTAAATACCCACCAATTCAGGAAACTTTATGGGACTCAAGCACCAGGCTGCCACAGCCGGCTGCCTCCCCAGTGCCGGGAGGGTGGCAACCTTTGCCCCACGGCTTGGCCGAGCTCCAGGAGCCCCCAGTGCTGGCCAGTGGGGAACCCTCCCCCCCCCGACACGTGGGGACCGGCTGCTCATCCCTTGCCTCTGCTTCCAGGCTGGACAATGGCCCTGGACAAAGGAACCACTTTGGAGGAAGGACACCCTTGTGTCCCCCACCTCGCCCTGGGAGGTGCTGCCTGCCCTCCAGCAGCACTGGCCACAGGAAGGGAGAGATTCAAAGCTGCTGCCTCATTTTTTTCACGTTCACAAGGACTTCAGGAATGAGGCACCCAGCTTCCTTTTAAGAGTGTATATACAAATCCAAGAAGATTAACAATTGCAGCGACAACTTGTTCCAGCACAACACTGAACCGTCTCACATTAACATTAGCTTTTACATCATGTCAACAAGACTGCATCATGTTTGAACAAAACCATGCTGCTTCCAACAAAACTCCAGCTGCAGCAATGCCTTTTTGCAGTGATTTTACAGGGGAGGCTCAGTGCTGCGTACCCCTGCCCGCTGCACAGCCCCTCGCCGCAGCAGGGCCAGGCTGTCCCGAGGCCAGGCTGCAGCACCGGTCCCTCCCTGCACTCTGCAGTGCGTACCTCCCGGGCAGCGCCAGCTGCTGCACCACCAGCTCAGCAGCACGTGCCCAGCCCTGGCAGACACCTCTCCCCACACAGGACCCATCTCTCCATGTTTCCCATGTGCAGCATGGCTGTGCAGCACCAGCAGCAGTGCTGCCGTGATGGGGCTGCACATGAGCAAGCTTGCATTCAAAGCGTATGGCTTGACCCCTTCAAAGCACTCCCCCTGCCCCCAGCTCACCAAGACTTGCAGAAGGTAACTGCAGGAAGCGATCGCCAGGGCCCGGCATCTCCAGCAACAGGCAGGGCAGAGCTCCCGTCGCTGCACTGTGGTCTGCCGGGGTGTCTGGCACCTGGGTCTGGGCACGGGTGCCATCGCTCCCGCTGTGCACCACCAGACAGTATGCTACTACCATTTACAGCAGCCAGTTACTTTCATAAGAAAATTAAATGAAACCAGAAATGTAGGAGGCTTTTAATTCCATGTCCCTTGTTCTGATGTACTGTAAATAAACATCAGCAGCAGCCTCTGATTCCTCCCTTTTTCCTTTCCCACCTCCTCTCCGTTGCTTTTGAGGCATTCCTGGCAGTCTTTGATGAGCAGAGCGCTGTGCTGCGATTCTGCCCAGTGTTACCATTGCCAGGGCCAGCGTCAAGACTTACCAGCCAGGCTCTGGCCTGGAGCTGCAGTTCTTGTTTTAGTCTGGCCAAGAGCTATTCAGCACTTCTCAATGTCAATTTGTGCCACGTTCAAGACCAGCAGACAGTAACACAAAGGGATAAAAAGAAATTGGTGCCGGCGAATGATAAAGTACAGCTCTCTTTCCAAAGGCAACCTGCACTGATTCAGAACAGAAAAGGTGGGCAAGATCACATTTTTACAGCATTACCATCAGTAGTGTTACTCATACCACTACACGAGTAAGCTCATGCACTGATCCACATAGGTTTTAACATTTTAAAAGACTGTGACTTTAAAATATTTTTAATACCTATAGGACATTTGTACCTTGCACGTTTCATTTAAAGCCTGCTTGCACAGGTAGACAAAGCTGCTCCAAGCCAGGCCAGCAGCAGGGCCAGCGGGAACACCACCTCCGCCAGTGTGTTCCAAGGCAGCCACAGCCCTTGAGTGGTTGCAGCTCCTGACCCTGCACATGGAATTGCTGCTCGGCTGCAGAGCCTCACCTGCCAGGAGGATGCCGGGGGCCCAGCATGGAGGGGCTGGATCCAGGAGGCAGCAGGTTCTCCCCGTGCAACTATGAGCACAGCATCTGCAACACATTAGGGAGGTGCCTGCACTCTTCTCCCTCTGAACAGAACAAACTAAAAAGGGATTTCAGAAAGGTGGCTTCTGTCTGCCAGGAGCAGCTCCTCCCTGAGGGTCACATCCAATTAGCCTACTGCAATTAGATAAAAGAGTTGAAAGGAGCCAGGGGCAGCAGGGAGGAGGCCAGAGCCCTCAGGTGAGAGGCAGGGGAGCATGCCACCCTCTTCATCGGGGCAGGACCACTGAAAAGCACAACCAACTTTCAACCAGTGGCTGCTTCTTCATTACCATTCACTAAGACTTACTCTCAGCCCTTAAAGGGCAGGCCACAAAACTGTGCTCTATAAATACAACTTGTTAGCTTGCTTAGAAATTCTCTCTTTAATCTGAAAAAGTACTGTCACCTTCCCCTAAGCACACGATAGATGCTGACTTCTGTGCTGTAGACTCCAAGTAAATCTCAGTTGTCAAATTAGTAATTCATCTTTCTTGAATAACTATATTTTTAGCAAAGCTACCAGATTTAAATAATCAGACCTGCCAATGCTACCCTAATTTAAACATGCTGACGAACTTTCACAGGCAGCATCAGCTAACATAATGAGTTTCTGGATGACAAAGAACTTCAGACCATAGTTCTCTACACTACCCAGCGTAATAAGCACTTGTTCTTTTCTACTATGCGCACATAAAAGAGGAATCTAAATAATAATTGCTGTAATTATCTTGAAAAATATGTGGTGATTAATGGTGATTATGAAAATCTGTATAATTGTTCATTGAAATCTTCAATGATCAGATGCTTTCTTGAAACAACCATTAATGAAGAACTTCGGAACACAAAAAGCATCAAAACCCAAGCCAAGCTCCTGACCATTTGAAGCGAGTGAGGATGCGATTGCAGAACATGCCTGGCTCAGCTTCACCCCTCCCATGAACTCTATGCAAGAGGTTCTGCGATGTCCGTGATGTGACGCATATGTCATTGCGGTTCAAAGCACGAAGTTCAACCTGTTATTTATGCAAATAATTAATTACTCTTGTATCCAACTAGCAGTTTGTCATGACACATTAATGACTTGATAGACTTCTATGAACTAGTGAACACAGGACAGCAGAGCGCTTTTATCGTCATTTAATTTAAAAACGATCCTGTGTGAAATTATCTAGTCGTGAGTGATGGAAGCATAAAGAACAGACTCAGCAAAGCTTCTTTTGGATCATTGCTTTATTAATGGTAACGTCAGGGAAATGAAAAATGCTAACATTGTCATATTTAGCTCCTGGGTATAGATGAATAGCTGCCTCAGTGCTTGGCGGGTTCAGTTTGCACACTGCACTGAGCGCTAATTCTTCACACCACTATTGTGGGGATACACAGCCATGGAAGAGTTTATATACCTCAACTCCCAAGGAAATAACAGCTGTTTCTGCATTTAAATTCTCACCATAAGGTTTTATAGCTTTGGATTTCTTTACTGCTATTTTTGTATGGCCTTTTACACTTGAATTTTCAACTGCTGATATTAAAAATATTTAAATCAATCAATCCCTTGCAAAACATTTTCCCACATGACTCTGAAAACTAAGCATTGCTAATCCAAACCAACAAAAAAACCCCAACGCTGAATGTACTATTGCCACCTTTAAAATTCAAATGATCTTAGATTTTAGAAAGAGCTTTCTGTAATACTGCAAAAGTCTTCAGATTTTCCCCAGACCTGAAATGCTAGCAGAGTGTTTATGTTTTACCAAGATGAGTATCTCATAAACCAGCCTACAGCAATACCATAAACCCAGCAAAGCTCACCTGTTTAGAGAAAACTTAATTTTCAGCTCCATGACACCAGAGGAACTTGGTAGCGGGCAAAAGCCAGGGGGCCGGCAGAGAGTGCAGGCACGGCAGCGATCGGGCTGGGCGGCTGCTCGCACCTGCCCAGGGCAGCCACGGTTAGACCGGAGGGACATGCGAGCCCCTGCCCTGCGCGGACACCAAGGGCACCCACCAGAAGAGCTTGATGCTGCCCCAGCACGCAGCCCAGCCTCGCGTGGGTGGGAGGGCACCCCAGCAGGGAGGACCCCTCCGAACGCGGTTTCCACATAAGTGAGAAAGTGCAGCCCACGTGCAAGCCTTGTCCCCCAGGCCGAGGAGGGCAAGAGATGGCTCTCACCATCAGAAGCGGTGCCCTGCACGGGGTGAGGCTGCGACTCGGCTACGGAATCACCCCACAGCACATATGGAGACAGTTCTTGTCCAGGGAATGGCCACTCTCTGCAATCGTGACTGTGAACTCAGGGTGACAGCGCTAGGCTGATGGCTTTTCAAGGAACAGGACAGGGATCTCCCAAGCCCTTGCAGGACACACAGGCCGCCGGCTCCAGCACCTGCCCATCCATCCAGCACACCAGGACTCACGCTGCTACCTGGGTTGGCTGACCAGCCACGGCGGGTCAGGGCAGGCTGGGCAGGGAGGGACCAGGACATCACCCCCTTCACACTGCCTCCCAGCTTTGGCTCCTATTTGCGCCTCTCTGCTTCCCACCGAGCGCCCTGGCACAAGCTCTGCACACCTGAGCCTTTACACCCGCACGTGGAGTGTACAGCACACGACACCTGCATGAACCCAGGCACGTTCTGTGATCTCAGTACAGGGGGAAGTCATTCAGAAATATGGAAAAAAAGTTTTACAACAGTCTGCAACGCATCAAGAGAAGGATGCAAGCTTTTCAAAATAAACCACACTCTCTATAATGTACAGCTAAGCCTCCTACTTCTGTATTTCTGTACACAGTAATTTAAATAGCAGTCTGAATAGTAAACATGTGTGTGTGCTCTCTGCGCTACCGGGCACCGAGTCCCAGATGGAACACCACCACTCTGCATTTCCAAATCACTAATGATAGCAAAACCTCAGGGGAAAAACAAAAGCAAACTCTCCCGTGAGCTCCTGCCAAGCCGGCTGCTATCGGGAATGCTGCAACTGCCCCAGGCTGCGCTTCCCAGCTGCAGACACCCCCTCCAAAACACACACGCTTCTTTATTTAATAAAGGACCCAAATATTAAGACATTAACCCTGTTTCTTCTGGCTGCTCTCCAGCCCCTTTCCAGCCTATCCAGAGCAGCCCCACAGTAAGAGACCGCTTGAATGAGGGGCAGGGGATCGCTGAGCCACCCCCAGCCCAGCAGATCACCACGACGCAACAAACCAGCTGCAGCCCCACTGCACCTCCAAGACATATTGCAGTTTACGTTGTTGCTTGGGCTTGCCATCTGTGCTGCTCCCGCAGAGGCCATCACTGATGGCTGCCCAGGGGATCAGCAGGTCGCCAGCCCTGTGCGGCCCCTCGTTAGTCGAGCGCACTGAGAGGAGACCAGAGTAGTCAGGATGGTCCTGTGCTCCGTGCAAGCAACTGGCACCACGGGCTCGGCTGGCAGCGCCGTGTGGGCTCTGCCCACACCCCCAGCCCTGGAGGTGCCTCCAGCCGCCCCTGGCTGGACCGTGAGCAGGGGTGCAGGGCTCAGCCTCCCGCCTCTCTCCTTGTTCAGTTCCACTGGACCAAGGCACAAGCCCAAGTGCATGAGATGGCCCTGAAGCATCGCACCCAGCTCTGGGGGTGGCTGCGCTGTTGGTCCTGCAGCTCCCAAGGGAGCAGGAGCTCGCACCAGGGAGCTGCCGCAGGGCAGCAGCGCTGGGAACGCCCCAGCCCCGTGCCCTGTGCCCAGGCCGGGGCAGTGGGATGGCGGCAGCACTGAACCACATGGTGCTCAGTGAGGGGAGCGGGAGAGCAGGGGCCTCCCGGGCTGTGGAAGGAAACCTCCATGATGGGAAAGGTTTACAGCTTTCCTGTTCGTCTTGAAAAGACTTTGATTAAAAAAACAGACCTGGACTAAATTTTCATTTTTGCTAATTTGATTGTCAGCCTTGATTTTCTCTGTTTCCTGCATAGCTCACGACATGGCACAATTAGTTCTTTACTGCTAGATCAAGCCACGAAAACACTTGAGAAAATACTCCTGGTTTTGATTATTTTCTTTTTTAAATAAAGCGAAGGTTAAGTACTGCATGGTGATGGCTAAGTAGTACCTCAGCGCTGTGCCTGTATCAGCACCAGAGAACATGGAGAGACTTCAAACAAGCTCTTCAAATTGCAAGTGTTTAGGAGCTCTTGATTTTATTATTTTTTAATAAAATGTCCCCTTTGAAGTCTCCGCACCACACTAAACTTCAAAGATCACACCTAAGCATGTGCTACTTCCAAGCAACAACCCTTAATTAATTAGACCAGAGCAGATACAAAACAGGGCACTGGTGCGGGGCTGCAGCAGAGCTGGGGCAGGTCCCGCTCGAGGACAGGAGGCAAAGTGGAGGCACTGCTCCAGCCTCTGCGCAACGCTGTCGCGCTGAAGAGAAACACAGACGCTTTTCAATTACTTTCAGCTCTAGCTGTAATGATAGACAGACTCCTTGGAAGTCATTAAACATGTAATGTCTGTCTGCCGCAGAGAGGCATGGAGGTGCAGGCAGGCAGGACTTGGGCTGGAGCAGGCAGTTGCAAAAAGCATCTCAGGAAGCACCCACAATAGCTGCAGTGTTCCCCGGCCGGTGGCTGTAAATTTCTCCCTCTTGATGAGAGAAACATCCTGTTGGGTAACGGCTGCTTCCTCCCAGCTATAGTATTTTTTGCACTTCAGTCATTTCAGTACTGCAGGTTAGGAGCAGGGTATATTAAAGAAACACACACTGCATTTTGTTACAATATCTGGCCCTGGTAACTTTGATTTTCCTTTGCTGAGACACCTACAGAGGTGTGATTTTATACAACAGCAGCAGGAAGGTTGTCACTGCGAGGGTACTGGGCTCTCCAACTTGAAAACCTCTGGATGGGGGCCAGGTCACCAAGCAGTGGCAGACGCTCACTCTTGCAACAGCTGCCAACCTGGCTGTGTGAATTCCAGCTGTGTGCTCAGCGACCAACATCTGTCCCACAAGGCTCCGTGGGGAGATAAGGGTGCACAGCACTCTCTCTTAACATGGTTTTGTCTTAAGGGACTTAAGCTTTTTTAAACACACAGGCAAATTTTTGCTTCCAATAAAAGCAGAGAAAGGAAGACTGATCAGCTGTCCTGAAAGCACCACGCTCTCCATATCATGGGCACCCCTAAACATGAGTGGAAAGCAGAAACTCACTAACTAGCACAGCTACAAAGGACCTGGGACTCCCATCTCCTGCCCTGGAACTCACTGATGCACAGAAACTGATCCCACCATCCAATGATGTAACGCTTATCTAGCCAGAAGAGCCTTGACAAGGACCCAAAGCTGAGGTCTTCAGTGCAGGAGAGGATGGCAGTACAGCAGGGGCGATGGCCATGCTGCACAGATACCACCCAGCTGCGGGAGGCTGTACCTAACACTGAGGTTTGGGGAGCCGAAAAGATGGGGGGGGCATTTCCTCATTCTCCCAACGCGGGGGACACATTTCCTCGTCCTCCCAACGTGGCAGACACATTTCCTCGTCCTCCCAACCGCCAGAACACGGAGCCATGGCCCCACAGAGCCAACAGCCCTTCTGCGGGAGGAAATCCACCATGCCACTGCACGGCAACTCAGGATCCCGATCTCCTAATGTAATTTAATTTTTAAGTGCTCAGAGTCATTAGTGGAGCCACATATTTCTATCAGGTAAATTTCATTTGCATATGCAAATTATATCTAAATACACTGCACCATTAATATGATCACTAATTACATAATAATAGTCACCAATCTCCACACAGATCAAACTTACAGTTTTGTAGCTATTAAGGAAATTGTGCTTTGTAATTAAGATAATCTTCATTTCCAGATGCTAATTAACTATATAATAATTAGCTTCTTTTGCTAATGCAAATTAAGTATTTTCATCCTTATTGGTAAAAGAGTTGCTTATCACTTAAAAAAGAGACAACCTAGAAATAATTCCTCCTCCCCCTTAAAGGTGAAAAGGTAACTCCATTTTTATCAGTCTCATTTGCGAATGCAAATTAGCCCTGATTAATCAAGTCACAGATAAATGCACCCGTCTCGTAGCATGGCCGGCTGCCTGGAGCTTCTTTCCTGCCCTGGGAGGACAGGGCCCGTTGGCAGCCCACAGGAACACCCGGCTGGCCGCAGCTCCTCTCCTGTGGGTGCCGGGCCAGTCCTGTGGCGTGAGGCCGAAGGCCCCAGCCCTGGGAGTGGCGTGCCGCCTGGCCAGGCGGAGGACAGCTGTGACGGCGTGTGGCTCGTCCCACGGAGCCACTGAGTTGCTGAGGAGCGGCAGCGGGCACGAGGGGCAGGCGGTGGCGACTAACGACCTACCTGCTGAGGAGCAACCGCTGCCAGCCAGCCAGGCCGCCTTGGCAGGACTCAGCCTCGGCTGCAGAGCATTCATCATCTGCTAAACCAATCCACCCGCTCCGCACCACCATTTGTCATTAATTATGCTAATCAGCAAACCATTACTCTCTGATGACACCACAGCACTTATTAGCTAGTTATGGCTTTTCAAAAGCACAGCTTATTGTGTATGTAAGTGCTGCGCATACATTAGCCTACAGGGAAGAAATGTCCAATTATGAAAAGAAGAAATTTGCTATTATCTCCCTCTAACAAACCAATTTAGTAATTATAAAAGTCTCTGAACTCAGAAGGATTTTTTAAGAAGAGCTAAGTGATGAAACCGGAAAATTTTGTTTGCAATAACTTTCTGAGTTGGAACTAAAGCGACAATAGGGGAATGAACATTTTTATTATCGCAATTACAATTCTTGCATCTTAACTTTAGATGATCAAAAAAGCAGAATTTATCTGAGAGCACGATTGTATTTGGCTCTTTCCTTAAAGTGCTTGATTCGTTTATTTTAGTGGATACACAACCAGATTTGCGTAACACGCTACCAATATTTACGCAGGTTTAGCCTGTTCTCAACCTACACTTCACTGAATCGTTTAGGTTGGAAATGACCTTTAAGATCATCAAGTCCAGCCGTTAACCCAGGAACTGCCAAGTCCACCACTAAACCTACACGTGGATACACAAGCCAAACCACCCCTACTAAGCCCTTGCACGCCCAGGACACAAGGTATGAGCCGGTCCAAACAACAGTGCCAGGGCGCAGGGACTGCATGTGCCAGGAGCGCGCAGCAGAAGAGCGGGGACGCAGCCCGATGCTTACAGAGCTAAATGGATTGGAGGGGGTGTGCGAAGACTCAATTGAAAAACGGCCTTGTTGGAACATCCAATTCATTTACAATTCCTAAGTTGTTTTGCTCACTGCAAGAGGAATACCACTAGTTTTAGAAGCTTAATATGTGTTAAGAGCTCATTAATATCATCACAGTAAATGGGCCTATTAAAACATCTTTAAGCAATATCTGAACATAAATCTCCCTAAACTATATTTAATGACTGTACTTAAGATACATTATATGCAAGTCTTAATGAGACATTAGATAGCATTTTGAAGATTAAAATTAGAGAATCCATATAAAGTCTGTCCACTTAATGTAGCCTTAAGCTACACTGATGAAAAGCATTACTACCAAATTATTACTTCATTAGAACAAATATTTTCTGATCATTTCTGATTTATGCCATCGGTTGTCTCCATATATATTTTTTGTATATATACAAAAGTATTCACAAAACAATTTTCTAGTTCCACAGGAGATGTGAGAAATTTTGAGCTTTCTAATGGTTGAGTTAATTACTTGTCTTTTTTTCTACTGAGTTAAAAATAAGCACTCCTTATAAAAGTCCATTTACTGTATCCCCACTTTTCTAATTTAATTGGAGACTTTAATTCCATTAACCACAAGGTCATTTTTTAAACATTTGCTTTTTTGCTTTCCAAAGATTAGTAAGATGCCTTGTGCTTGGCCCCGACTCTCCCTTCAGCCCCTCAGCAGAGCTCTAAGAGTGGCGGCAGCAGAGACCCCCAGACAAAGCCCGGCCAAAGGGACAAGCAGGACCCTTGCACCACCAGGGCACCCGCTGCCTGTGGGCAAAGGTGTCACAACCCTGGGTCTGGCCAGAGGGAGGAAAACGGAGCAAACTCACACAAGCCTCCGTTGGCAGGACACAGCACAGCATGGGACAGGACACGATGCCAGAATTAACCAGGGCCCCACATTACTCTTGGACAAACCCGCAGCAACGTGTGAATGCCCGTCACAGCATCTTGCCTGCTCCGGCAGGACCGAGAGCAGCTGTGGGACCACCCTGCCCACAGCACGCCTGTGGATGGCACCCGCTGCCGGGACCCGGTGGCCGGCTGGGACAGCGAAGCAGCGGCACACCTCCTCCCAGTGAGTCGCCACCAAAACGAATTACAATAAACTTATTAGGAAGAGGGCTTTATGTGTGGTTTATTTTGTATAAACAGCTCTTCATTAGATAAATGAAGCCCAACAACCTTTATAAATGTTTTCAATTATGAAATTATGCCATTGAGATATCTGGATGACGATAACCAGGGAAAACACCAGTGACACCTCTTGATAGGAGTCAGAGTGTGCTGCCCGCATGACTGCTCCTCCCAATAAAATACAGCCTCACCGCACCAGTGATTTACAAAAATCCTTTTTTATTAGATGAAATCTGTAGCAACAAGACTATTTTCATTTGTTCTGCCCAAGTCTTCTATCCAAAAGAGAGAACATCTCATTGTAACAATTTTGCATTTTTAACTGTGCAAATTAAGCATTCTTCATAAATAACAGCCTGGTTTTCTACACTAGAACTCCTTTTTATTAGCAGCACAGTAACGAACAATGAGCAATGTGTTCTATTATTCTTTGTCAAATCACAGAATGCTACATTAGAGTAACTCTGCTGGTCAATGTAATATAGTAGATTAAATTCAACTTCTGTGCAAAAACCACTGTAAAACAGCATGATAAGAAGGCTATAAAAAATTTAATTTTACTCCAAACTCCATCAGAAAAAAAAAAATGGTGTGAAAAGTAATTTTGCATAATCAGTACACGCCATCTGGAACAATTAACCGATTTCTATAGAACTATGAGGATCAGTCATATCTGCTTATTAAAGATCAGAAATTATACAAGTAATAAATCCTTGAAAAAACTAAGCGTACTCCCGCCTGTCAACGCTATTTTAACTTCAAATACTGAAGAACGCCTGATAAGGCTGAAAAGAAGAGATTAATATATGCAAATTACATCCAGCATTTAAAATCCCCAACAACTGTCTCCGGTTTTCTGTCCCTTATTGCTGCCTTTATGTTTTATTCATACACCAACTCACCTGTCACTTCAGAAGCTATAATATTATGGGGGTATTATTAAACAGCATAAAGCCGTGCTTTAATTGGAAAGCTTCATTGCATTTTCCAATTATTTGGAGTAAATTAAAAGCAGATGCACATAGTTTAATAAGGAGTCTAATATCAGTTCCGGGAAATCAAAATTCATTGTCATTACTATGCCGTGATAGTTTTGCAAACTGTACTCAATTTCAGAGGTTTTGAAAAGAAAATCTGTCTATGCAATCTGTTAATTGTCATTCGGTTAATAACTGTTTAAATATCCAAACCACAGAGCGGCTTCCTATTTAAAAAAAAAATAATAAAATTAAACCATGGCACTCAGAAAAGCAAAACAAATACAGCGCAGCCCGCCTCAAAGGTTGTGCTCCACAAGCAACCTGTGCAAGTCCCGCCAGCTCATCCTCCTCCAGCAGCCACATTCCTGCGATGACTGCTGCTGGGCGTGCGGAGCGAGGGCAGAGCAGGACCCCTGCCCTGGCAGGGCTCCGCATCATCAGTGGGGTCCCCTCCGGCATCACCGTCCCTCTCGACACAGCCCTGCTCCAGCCATTGCTTGCTTTTGGATGCGCCCTGTGGGCTCGGAGTCATTGGCGTCAGCGCCAGCGGCTCTGCCACCACCCACGCCACTGGGATGGGGAACGTCCCTGCTGGTACACCTGCTCATACATAATTCAAGGCTTCAGGGGTAGCAGCAGCCAGATAATCCTCTCCGCAGAGATCAACAAGCAGCTTCCTTGGAAGGTGATGTGTGATCTGCAAAAAATGGGTGCAGTCTGTACGTCTGGTACGTTATAGCAGAAGAAGGCGAGATTGCCATGCCAGCCTGCAGCTTCATGGGACAGCCGAGACTAAGGCAAGAGAAAGAGCAGCACCGCAGCCAGAGCTGTCACGCTCTTGTAGAAGTATGCAAAAGTGAGATGATGAAGATAAAGAATGCCACTTTGGACGACAGCAGGTTAATCAGAAAATCACATGTCTGAAAAATTACACAGGCGGGAGAACTCATGGCTTCATCTTTCACCATTTGGGCCATGCCTGCCTGAGTGCAACACTGATAACGCAGGGCGGTACGCTGGAGCAACAAGCACGCAAAGATTCTGTATATCATGGATGAGCTAATTTAATAAGAAATATAATTTTCTGAATCTCATTAAATGCAGTATTAAGTAACATGTACATTTCCCTTCCTGAAATACGCAGCTGCAGCATTTTACGTGAGACTTCAGTCTCCCTGAACTGCTGGATATTAATAGAGCCTTTTATATTTTGAAGATTATCCAGGTCTCTTAGTCCAAAGACTGGAAATTGCAATAGGGTAAAGAACTGGCTGACTTTAATCTCAGCCTCAGTAAAGAGGTTTCAATGCAGAATAAAGCTTGTGTCACAACTTGTCTGCTTTTTGGACCATCCTGATTAAAATTCAGTGTCACAAAAAATAAATTTAGTTCTGCTTCTACTCTTAAGAAGTGCAAAGAACGTACACGCAGGAATCAGGATCGACAGTAAAATGTAGCACAGGGCCTCCCCCTTTAGAGAGCAGGGTGTACTAAAATGCTTGAACATAGGAGAGTATCGCAAAACCACCAGAAACTATGCTGGAAGATGAAGATAAAAGCAATTCTTGTGCAGTGATCCAAAAAATAGCATCTTCCTTTTTTTCAAAATTACCTGTTTTAATAAAGCAGACACACTGTGCCAAGCGAACCATTTAATTACCTGCAAAAATGATGAAGCAAAACAATAGTTTGCAAAAATAAATGACTAACCTCTGATTAAAACGTCTGTCCTCATTACATACAGATAAAAGATACAGTATATTTTAAAAGAAAATGTACATTGAAGAGAAGTAAGTGGCATAGATAACCTGACATTTTGCAACAAGAAAGAAGTTGACGTATGGGCACTGAAATGTAACGAAATCTTTAATTTTTCTTCCATTTCTTAATCTACAAAGACCTCAAAGAGACTTTTGTCATTTTGGGGGGGAAAAAAAGGAAAAAGAAAAAATAGGGGGAGGTACGTGTAACAATGCATTCCTGAGTCAATCACTGAGCAGTGGAAAAACAAAGCTGCCAGCACCCAGGCAGCCAAGCTGGGCTCCGACCAGGCTCCACAGCCATGTGTTGGTGTTTCGGAGCAGAACTCACAGCCACACTGAATAAACCAATGGAGCTCCTGAAAAGGAGGAGGGATATGGAAGCAAACTGCTGCAATAAGAGCAGTGTGTGAAATAAATGCTTCCAACAAAGCTGCCCAGACAAATTACAACTCCCCCCTGCCAAGATCTGCATTATCCAATACGGAACAGCAACTTGGTTTCCTTTTCAGGAATCCACTGGCTTTGATGTTTTTCCAGATCATTAACATCAGTTTCCACTCTCTCTGCTTCCTCCAGGGATCTGGATGATAAACTAGTGTGGAATGAACACCAAATCTCACTGTATTCCCAAGGAGCACCCGCTCCTCCCACAGCCATGCTCCCAGACCTGGCTCCCCATGCTGCCCCAGCCAGGCTCCACGGGACGGAGCCCCTCCACCCCCTCCCCAGCAGGGACCCGTCCCTGGGGGACTGGGGCCACTTCCAACTGAACTCGTGCTGGGACAGCTTGCTGGGGTGACCTAGCAGATTGAACTCTGACTGGAATCTACGCGCTTGCAAATGTTTCCCTCTACAGCTGCAGCCCAACCGTCCCATGTCGCAAAGGCAACTACTCCGACCTCTCACCTGCCCCAAGTTACCACCTAAGGCCCACCAGATACCACAACAAAACATCCTGCTACCCCAAAGCACTAAGTTTGTACTGACCTTTCTACAAAGTGTCTGAAAGAGGTGAATAAACATTTAAATATCATAAAGAAATATTTCTCTATAAAATATAATAATAAACAACCATTTAAGTAAATATTTACCTCTAAGGTAAATATTAAGGTAATAAATATTGCTGCATGACTCCAAAATAAACAAATTAGAGATGTGGGGAAAATGCCACCTGTTAGAGCTGCCCACAAAAACATCCTTTGTAGCGAGCTTGGCAAACAGGCACAGCCAACACTAAGCTGGCAACTGGCCGTGTTTCCCTTCATTGGTGCTCAGTCCAGTTTCTCTGGGAAAAATACTGCACACGAGTAACTGTGATGATAACATGGTTAAAGACAATCACAAGACAGTGCTTTTAAGACAAGAAATATACGCAAAGGCATTGCTGCATCAAATAACTGCTTTCAAAACCCACTGCTCCTAAGCAAATGAATGGGAAACATTGCAGCCTTGTTCAGAATCGCTAATGTTGCTTTATCAGTAGATAAAGCGTGTGACATGTTTTTGGGTGTGACATATAAGCTCCAACCCAGAGGATATGGCATTTTGCCTTTGAAAGAGAATGATAACCTTCACCTTCCGTTCAGTATCAGCAAAACTGAAGAACGCTGGCATTCTCAGAGAACAGCCATGATCATGGACAGCCTGAATGTAAAGAAAGGATTTAAGAAAAGTGAGCAGCAGCATTTGAATGGCATCAGCTCCACTCAGGAGCAGCCAGCAATGCTGCAGGCACACAGCACAAACACTGTGGGCACAGGCTCTGGCAAGAGGCACGGGGTGACGAGCTCTGCTGTCCCTGCTCAGGGCCAAGGGCTCTGGCAGGTGCAGCTCTAAGGCAGGCTCTGCACAGAGCCCTGACTGCAGCTCCACAAGCACCTTCTGCAGCATCTGCAACTGAACTGAAAACCCCTCAAACGGTACGAGAGTCTTAAGCATATTGTAAAAGACAACTGAGTTAACATTTATACAGCACAAATAATACGTGCTTCTGGATCCTGTTTTATTTCTATAGATCAACACAATTTAACGGTACTATGAGATACTGAACTTATGGATGACAGAATGGTATGTCAGGCTAACATCAACTATTTCTTTAAGTACTCACACAAATGTTTTAATTGTTTTTGGGCTGACAGCTGGCAAGTATTATTTGAAAATACTATCAATAAACAATTTAACGTATGTTCTGCTTTTGCTCTGTTGCTTTTCCAGCACAGCTTCCATATTTAAGCATCAAAAAAATGAAGCTCAGTCCTATCCAAGGGTAACTGATCATTTTGTTTATCTCCAGGTTTCTGCTAGAACAAAAATCCTTGGAGATCGGTTTATATAACTGAAGTTAGCTTTCTATGACTGAAGTTAAGTTTCTGGCTACGTGATGACAGCTGTAGCAGTACCTGGAAGTCCATACCCTTGTTTCACACATAAAATTGATACAAAGATGCTTTAGCTACTTTGTGCACACATTCTGACAGGGCTGAGAACAGGTCATGAGGAGGTATGACTATTGACTCCTATATTCAAATTACATAAATTTGTGTGCTACAACCAACAAACATGTCTATCTACAACGTGATGCCAAAGATGGCTACAGTAAAATTTTGGGGCAAAAAAAAAAAAAAAAGACAACCCTGCTTAGCAGTGTGCAGGGTCACACACCAAAGCCAGCAGTGACTTTGACCATGTCACTTTAGCCAAGAAAACTCGCACTATGGGGAAGTACACAGCTTGGACCAGCTCATGAGTTCCCAGAAACCACAGCTGAGGCTGTAAGAATCTCATTTGGCAAACTCGGTTATCAGTTTCCAACGCAACATGTTCTCAGACTGTCAAGATGGAAATCACATTGCACAGAGTCTATCAGATACTTCTGCACAGCCCCATCAGAATGTGCTCTGCAAGGTGTGTTAAGCCTTTTTTCCATCCCTAATCCTTTTCCTGAGACTAGTCGGTTGAGTACGTCTCAAACTGGCAGGTTGAAGTGATTCTGAAAGTGAAATCAAAGGTTAGAGCCGGTGTGGGGAGGCTCTGCCAGCTTCCACAGCAGAGCAGGGTCCCCCCCGCAGCGGAGGTCGTGCATGGCTGGCTGTGCAACCTCTCCCTGCCGGCCTCGTCCCCAGGCAGGAGACAGCTTTCGCCTGTAATCAGAATTTGAAGGGGGCTTTCAATGGAAGATTTTGTAATTCGAAAGGTTTACGTTTCAGTGGCACTTACACAGCAGAAAACTTATGGGAGACAATATCCCCAAGAGGCATCGGCATACTGGTCTGAAACACACTGTTTATTAACTTCAGAGAGCTACAGTGGTATCAGAACCCATCCAATTAGCGAGGCCTGCAGGAATATTTGCACTCCTAAATCTCTTGGTTTCTGAAAGGGTTAAAACTTATTATTAGCATATAATTTACAGGTCCTTTCTCCCAGGAAAGAAATAATGTACAGTAAATGCCACATTCATTTTAATAATACATGTTACAGTCTGTGCCCAACATCTGCACAAAGGTAAAGCAGACAGATTTTTTTGACATGTCCCACTCTGCCATCCAAACACAGGCTTTTTGTTTCTTAAGTGACGGAAGGTTTAATCAAGAAAGCAGGCAATTCATCAATCGAAACAAGGCTGCTCACATCGCCCTGACAGCACACACATGGTTTTATACAGAAGAAACCTGGCCACCTGTCAGCAGCACCTTTTACATCAGGATATACAAATACACCGAGTGATCAATCCTCCAGCTCTTCCCATTCATTTCTTCGTTTTCTTATTATATTTTTCTTTATGCTAGATGTTGCCCTCATTCTCTGCAGGGATAGATGGGAGACAAGGCAAGCTATGGCTGTTTATACACTATCGTAAAAATTTATATACCCTTAGAGTGACTTATTTCCCTTCTATTTGAGTACCATTATTATAAATAATTTTTCACTTCATTCAGGAATTTCCCCTGTACATTATTATCTGTGGCTGCCTGAGAGAGCTCCCTCTCTCCCTCACTGTCCTTGTAGCTCTGATAAGCCAAAGCAATATGCAGCCAGAAGATGCTGAAGTCTGAAATGAAGGCAGTATGTAGTCACAACAACATCTTAATTAAGCTGAAGGCCATGAAGAAAGACTACGCTGTGAAATACTGAGCAGTGTCTGTCGACAGGTCTGTCTGGAGCAAGGCATTCTTCTTCCAGCAGCTGCCCGTTCGAACATGCATATTAAACCTGTCAGCTCCTCAGCACCACACTCCCAGCAGTGCCCAGAGACCTTTTGCAGATCAACTTAGAAGTAATTCTGCCCGCTGGTCTCAGGCACAAGCCATGGGATGGGACCAGGGAGTCTGCCCAGCATGGAGGACAATGCCCGCAGCCAGCCGCCCTGTGACACATGGCATGCTGCCGCTGCGAGGTCTGGGCCATAGTCTCCTATACGCACCCTGTCAAAGACTGATTCATTAGTTTACTGTGCAGAGAGCAGTCTCCCTAACTTTCTGGTCACCCGATGCCTCATTGCGAAGACTGAAAGTGACAAAAGCTTGGTTTTAAAACTGTAATTACTACTTTCAAGATAATTTTTCCCTTGACTCCAGCTTTGTGATGATAACTGCACTGCACACCCCAAGGAGCAACAGGACAGTTCCAGGCGGGATATGGCAATTTCTGCCAAAATGTATTTTGAGATACAGAGTAAGCTTGACAGCCAAAATTCATTTCACCTTCCATAAATAGACTGAACCCCAGTTGGAAGTGTTGTTTTCACCGACTGCTGAGAAAATCGTGGGTGTCTACAGAGAACCAAGACCATGCTGCAGCTCTTTATTTCACCCTCCTTTACAGCCCCCTCCCTCCCTAAATAGCTCATCCTGTCCCCACCACAAGAACTCAGACCGAGGCGATACCAAAATTGGAAAGTAAGAGACCATACGTTAATGGCTTTTGTTTCCCTGTGCCAGCACCGGGGATCCTTCCATTTTGCTGAGAGCCAAGAGAGGGAGCCCGCAGGCTTGGCCACGCGCGGCCGGCTGGCAGCACCACAGAGCAGTCCTGCAGCCCCCAGGGCACCTGCCAGGGCACCAGGTCACCTCGCCTGCCACTCGCCACCACGGTCTGCACATCTTCCCCATGCCCACACCTCCCCTGGCGCCACGGGCCCCACAGCACACCGCAGCCGGGACCCCACAACATCCCAGCAGAGCAATTAGGGACGACAGTGGAAGTGCGTTAATAAATTTCCCGTTGCCATGGCACTGCAGCAAGGCACTTGCATTGCAGTGCAGATAAAACGGACTGGCTGCAAACTACACCAGCGTAACAGGAAACTTCGCAATGGTTTCCACAGTGTGTCTGGGGGCTAATCTACCTCGGCAATGACGAAGGGAACTGTCACAGCACCTCATCACAGCTGCTGAAAAGGCAGCCCTGGTCGGGAGTTACGCATGAAGATCCCTGCCAATGCACAGGATGTTTCCTATGACAAGACCCTTTCTTCAGAAATGATTCACAGCTGCAATAGCCATTACCGCACACGTATGCACAACTTGTATAACAACGTGTCTGGAAGAGAATGTGAAGTTGCGGGGGGAGAAGTTACATACTTCGACTGAAACGTGCTCACACAAACACGGAGGACTAATGCCATGCCCAGTTTTGCAGGCCTATTTTGTGCTTTGCTTATAACTATCTGGTTAAGTATTTGGGTTCTTTGCAAAACAGGTCACCTTCCCAGGCTGCACTGCAAGCAGAGGCAGTCCATGGGAAGTCCTAGAGCCGGGCTGTTCTCAGTAACATTCATGCAGAGTTGCTGCCTTGCTGTTTGTGCATTCGATGCTTCCTCAGGAGAGAAAGCACAGCCTTCTGTCGTCCATGCAGGACTATCTCTCATGTGGCCACAAGAACACGCCTTCCCTTACATTTCTAAATCTATTAGGGCAGGAGAGTAACAAGAAAAACGAGTACTGACAAGAATTATGCAATTGTTATATTCCATCTATTTAGGAACCCGAAGCTGCAGTTTCAGTCAGAGATTACCTTTTAAATAACCCTTTGATTATGGTACATGAATTAATGCCATGTTCCCATGTTAGAAGTGTCACTCATTATTAACAGCAAGAACCTGTGAATGGCACATTTTTGCCATCTTCTCTTCCCTGATTATGCACAAGCAGTACATATTGTACAGCCCACCGAATCCACTGCTGCTTTTTCTGTGTTTCCAAGCTGTCCTGAAAAATCTCCTTCAGCCAGATGAAGGGACTGTACTTCCATTAGGTTTTGACAGAATCAGGTTTAAAGGCAATATTTTTCTCCCCTTGCAAAAGGACATAACAAAAAGAAAACTGTGGCTAAGTGTGACTCTACTGTGCCTATCACAATATTTGTTCAGCTGTAATATTACTCCAAAAAAAATAATCCTAAGGAAAACTCTCTTCCACCCCAGCACTACTCAGCTGAAGCACAGAATATGAGCTAGCCCCCTAACAGGAGAAGCAGGTGAAACACACTGTTGTGCCACAGCTGTGCCTAACATTTTTCTTTAGTTTGCAGAACCAGAAGTCCTTTTGCTGGTGTTCACAAATAGCTTCCAGACCACTCAGCTCTTGGCACATCCAGGAATGACAGACTCCATGAGATACAACTCTAAGGCATCCCTGCCTCTCACTCCGAGAGGCATTTCTTCCTGGGCCCTGAGAACGAGGCTACGTTCCTTTTTAGTTCACCACTCCTCCAAGAAAACAAATACTTAAAGGCACTCCAGAAGAGCAGAGCTGTTGGGGACAGCTCACAGGAACCCCAGTTCCAAACCAAACCCACTGCATGGTCCTGAAGCACAGTAGCAAGTTCCCTCACCCATGTAGGTACAGGTATGGACTTGACCCTCCAACACTTTTTAAATACACATTTTCCCTGCATACCAGTACTAGTTAAAAATAAAAACCAGCTAAAATATTCATTGGTGGGTTCTTTCCACATTGACATCTGGAAACTATCACTAGCTCCAGCACTTGTATACCAGCCTGGAATGGTGAACAGAGAGAAAGCTGCAGTGAGAGTCACCAAGCCTGTGTGTGCAAGCACACACTTCTTACAAATAACACAGACACCCCCCCTCCATATCCTAACATCTAATTTCAAATTTGCCTTAATACTCAGTAAAGAAATCTATGCAGTGCCAGTATTCACGAAATACAAATGGGAAAGAGTAAAGATCTCATCTGTTTTTAATGTGTATGTTGAATGTAGCAAAGATTAGTGCATATGAAACTCATCCTTGCCAGGCAAGACAAAGCTTCCTGTGAAACGGGCAGAGATGTCATCTCTTATGACTCACCTGTGAAGATCATGAAAAAGATGAGGAGCAATGTTTGTGTCAGTGTTGCTTTCCATCAGAGCTCTCATCTAGCACCTCCACGGGCAGCATCATCCCTCCCCAAGGGCTGTGATCTCCCCAGAGATCAATAACGTTTGCTTCCAGTAACACATGTGCCTGGGCATTTTCTGGGGTCTCTCTGCACCCCTTCTGCTCTTGACACTTAAATAGCACTAACGAAAAGCTGGATGTACATTTCATGGGTACTGCACACCTGGCTGTCTGCAGAAGCAGGGTTGCTTTACTTGGTTACACGTCTGATTACACAGAAGAGCAGAAAACCATTGCGTGCGCCAGCTTACCTGATATGGCATACAAATTTGAGTGCTGGTGCTCCAAGTCCAGGCGAGTGCTGTGACTCTTCCCACGAAAGCTAGCAGGGAGTGTCAGCGAGATATGCCTAAGGAAGAGAGATGGGAAATGGAGAGGATGTTACTACAGAGCACAAGATGCTGCTGCTGCCGTCAGCTTGCTCTTGGCTGATGACTCCAGTCAGGTTAAGCTGCAAACAGAAATTTTAACATTGCTTACAAAAGCTGGAGCAGGCCCCAAACACCAGGGGGAGGCTGAGGTGGCGATTCAGCCATTACAACCAAGGGTGGTTCAGCTGCTTTACCTACTCCTTAGTCCAGCTGCGAGCAAAGACTCTACACCCTGGTGCAAGCCCCCTCCACCCTGCTGAAACGCAGACCCAACCAACAGCCAAAGCACTACAGAGGCAGCCAGCCACCCTCTAGCAGCTCCTTGCGAGCCAGCACCCGGGGACAGCTTGCGCGGTGGCTGGCAAGCGCAGTCCCCCCCTTTGCAAACACAAGCGTCAACATAAGGCATGGACAGCATGCCTGCACACTCTGCGGGACTCAACTGCATTTCCTTCAAGGCAGAAAGCGCTAACAGCAAGTACTTTGGATTAATCCATGCCAAAAACTTCCGAGTACATTCATAAATAAGATCTTTGAAACTCTCTTGATGACTAAGGCCTGCTCCAAACCTACCCAGAGCCTGCTGCGCACTCCCATGGTCCCTGAGGCAGGGGGTGACACACATGCTGAGCTTCCTGCACCAGCCCCGGAGAAAAGGGAAGCCAAACTTCACTCGTCACCTCTCTAGCTGCAGCAGTGCGCGACACCCTCCCTCCCAACCATGCTCTGCCCAGCATTCCTGCAGCACAGAGATATTTTTACATCTTCCCTTAAACTTTCCTATAAATAGGAAAAAACAGAGATCATGGAAGCAAAGTTGAAACTACTTTCAGTCACTCAGAGCTTATTAAAAGGAAAACCCAGAACATGGCAAGCCTGGACACAGGCTAGAAGATGAGGTAGGCGACCTTCCTGGGAATACACGGTGTGGGAGGGCAGGATGCGACACCCAGCAAGCCCTACCCTCATCAGGCCCTAGGACTGGAGAGGGGCTGCACATTAAGCGCCTGGAGCTGCTCTGGACCAGCCCACGGCACTGAGGATGGACCCAACAGCCCTTCGGGCAGGGTACACACAGCCAATGCCCGCTCCCCCGTCCAAGCAGGACACAGCCCCAGAACACTGCTGGGCACCGGAGTGCTGGGGCTTGGGAGAGCACAGGCAAGGCTGCTCTGCCTCTGCCACCACGCTGCCCACCCGATATGGCCAGTGTGGCCACCAGGCCAGCCATGGAGCTCCACCAAGAAGTCTGCCATGAGAAAAGACCTTTTGCTGGTAATTGTTATCGATAGCCCACAGATTTTTATGCTTTGATGAGAGATTCAGGCTTTTCCCTTTTAATTCAAATCTGTATTTTTCTAATGCTGATCCCAGATCTGTGACAATTTTTATAAAATGTTACTATTAATCTTCTGGACTGCATTGCCATGTGTAATGAAGATGCTCCCTCTTCATGGAGAGGCTTAGCACAGCATGAGGTAGAGGCAGCAGCTACCATTTCACACGAGCAAGAGCTACTAGACATGGCAAGACCCTTGACATTGCCCTCCTGCCAGAAAAACAAGGTGGCCTTTGCCTCCTCTCACAAACGGCATACCTGTGAGAAAGGGCCCTGCGTATCCTCCAGCAAAGCAACAAATCCATGTTCTTAGCTAGCAGGTTTTATCTATTGGACAAATCATCTGGAAATTATCTGCCTTTAAGAACAGGGCACATTTTGTGAAGAACTACGTATTTTTAGCCCTTGATGCAGCTGATGGTGAACAGCACGGATAAAATAAGAAAAGGCAAACATCAAATTGAGTTTGCTTGTGCTTCCCAAAGATATTTCTAACCAAAAAAAGATGGTGTGAAAATATTTTCGAATTTGGCTAGCAGTTTGCTGTTTAAAACACAATCCATATGAGACTCTTTGCGAGCAGAGGCAGGTTTGTCATGAACACACTTTAAAACAGAAGACCACTGCCTGTAGGCATTACACGCTTTTCATTTGTTTTTTAATAGTAGTATCCAAAAATACTTTCCAAGGCACCAAAACAGCTAACAAAGACTTTGAATTTCTCTTGCTTGTACAGGGAACCACTTTCTTCATCCCAAACAGAACAGCAGGAATTGTTTTGGAAGTAAACAAAGCAGATCTCCTTGAAAGGCCCATTTTTAAAGTTTTTTTTTTAAAAGTATTTTAAAGTTTTTTCTTTTAAAGTATTTTAAAGTATTTTTAAAGTTTCTACCAGCTTCTGCCGCAAGAGAGGCTGACCCTCCTACCTCCGGCCAGCCCTTTTCCACAGCTCTCCACACCAAGCCGGCCGGACCGCCACAGTCTGCAAGGGAGGTGATGAGCCAGAGGACTGCACAGACAGTCCCACAGCTGGCTCTTGGTGGGCACTGCCTAAGCACCACAAAGGAGCCACCAGCGCCACAAATGCACACAACAGCTTTCCAGTAAAGCTCCGAATTCTCAGTATGCAAAAGATTTTCTGAACCAAGTCCCCAGTCGCTACCAGCATGCCTGGCAGCTCATGCCAGCATATGGTGCTCATGAAACCTGGTGCTAAAGCGGCATGCATGCTCCACGCGTGTAATTAAAATGAATCGCTCTGAGTCAGAGGGACTCTGACCACATACGCGTGAGTATGGCGGCAGAAAGTGATGTATCCAGGTCTCGCTGCCTAACTCCACAGGGTATCCCATTTGCTTCTCCACTTCAGGTCTATCAACATTAAAAGACACACGGAGGAATTCCCTTGTGGCGGTAGGCATTATGAAGGCTAGGCATCAGGGTGCATGCCCTCGCCTTCAGACCTGCTCTCAGCAGCTGGCACTGCTGCAGCCACTCGTGGGGCTTGTGAGTGAAAGGGCCAGTTCCAGCCGCTGCTGACCCTGGCCTGCCAATACTGGGGAGCCTGGATGCAGGCTGTTAGAAGGGTGTTTGGAAACAACGGCCCGTGCCCTACCCTCCGTGGCCACTTTCCATCTTTGAGATAGGATGAATGGGCATTTCATCACTCCCACCGAGCTGCGTTGAGGAGAGCCAGGGCTCTCCAAGGAGAACATTTATCTGCAAGACCACAAGACGGAGGGCAGTAACTGCTAGAAGGAGATCAGCTCTCACCTTCCCCCTTCCCTTTTCTAAAAGCATGACACTGTATGGGAAAACGGGAAACAAGATCTAATTTATTTTAAATTAATGCAAACTTTGGCCAGGATCAATATAACTTATACCTACTAAGTTGATTGCATAATGTATTTTCCTTATGTGTTGTGAAAGCCAAATCATTTTGCATTGTAGAAGACAAAAAAAGAGGCTGCCATTGAAAAGCAAGAAAATCCCAATTACAAAGTCCCCAAGTTCCTAAACACATATCGTGAAAGTATGTGCAGCTCTGCAGCATATGGCAAATCAATTACTAGTTTAAATTTTAAAACAAAAACATGGTAAATGTGTTGCACAAATAATCAAGAACAACGGTTTCGTTTAGATTACAGCGGCCACTAGAGTTTTGAATACAATTAATCATCATTCCAGGCAATGGGAAGCCATATTGACACTTATTCCTAATTTGAATATTTAATTAGGGTGAAGTTCTTCATCAAATTATCACAGAACTGGGAGGAAAGCCTAAAAGATTTAAACAATTACTACTTTAACCCTTCACCAACTGCTCACCTGTGAGCACAAGAATCTCTTCCCCATTCTACAAAGCAAGAACATGCCCAGGCAATACAAAAACGCAGTATTTAAAAGTCACTACAAATACCCTGGGAAAGGTACATGGACATTTAGCATCCTGGAAGGATGCTTTGAAGATGCCAGACTGTCACAGGCTTCTGACCTGCCTACGCTCCTCGACCTTTATCAGAGCAAAGCTTTCAGTCCAGATCTCTATTTTAGCATCACATGTAGTTCCTACTAGGGGTTTTGTGTTTTTGTTGTTGTTGTTGGTTTGGGGTTTTTTTGTTTTGTTTTTTTCAACTGAAGATCCTGTCCAGGATCATCCACCAGGTTCATGTGCCAAGGGATACCAAAGCTGCTGCCCAAAGGCTGACCTGATGCAGCTGCCCAGTCCTGGACACCCTGTGTGCAGCAGGTTTCCCAGCCCCTGCCCTGCACCAGGAGCTCACATGATGCAGCTGGACCCCAGCAGTGCTCCCGACCCACTGCACCTCCCTCCACAATGTGGGTATCTCCTCCCTCCACACCACTATGCCTCAGATTGCTCAAAAATCCCTTTATGTGCTGTATTAATCCATATAAGAAAATCTCTTTTAATGAGGAGTGATATAGTTATGAACTCTCTAGAGCCATAATTAGAGCAAACTAATTGAAGTTGTGTTTTGACACACTTTCCAAATTCACGGGTACTGCATGACATATTCACAACACTACTGCTGCACAGCCATGGTGACAGCAAAATCATTAGGCTAATAACGCTTATTTGCATTCTTATCATGCCAGCAGCATGCCGTTAAATACTGCTTCAACCAGTGCTCGTTTACTCTGAAAGTTTCCACTGAAACATATTAACAGTAATTATTAGTACTTTAGTGGAATATCTAATGTTAAGGAATGGCAACTTGCATTAACTATCCCCATGCCAATTATTTTCTTTTTGAACTGTCACAAAAAGTAGCTTTCTTCCTCCCCGCTGAATGAAAGCCACAAAGTGGATTTGGTGCTGCTAGGAAGGATGGAAGGATGGAGAGATGCCTGCCCCAGTGAGGCCAGCTGTCAGGGCTCCAGCCCGCTCTCTCCACTCTCTCCAACATCAAAGTCAAAACCATGCTGCTCCAGCATGGGTTAAATACAAAAAATATCTTTCCCCAGCATACAATAATTTCCAGGCAATTTAGAATGAAACAACTGCAACAGCACAGTTCAGAACAGGGTAGATTTAATTACTCTCTTCAGTTTTTCTTTTAGTCATTAAATCTATGGAACAAGCCTACATACGACAGCAAAAGCAGCAGCACGTGATGAGAGAGATCCTTCACATGCTAACAAAGGCAGTTTGAGGTCTGCGTGCATTATGGCCACTTTTTGAACATTTTTGGAGAGAAACTCGCATAAAACAGGCCCAGGAATGCCCGACAGTTCCAAAGCAGTTATTAATAACTGTCTGCAGGAAGGTGATGAACTGCTTTTGAAGTTAGGGGGCAAGTACTCATAAAAAGTAACAGGGTATCATAAGGGGAAATGCCAGATATCAAAGGATGCTTCATAATTCATATAAAAATATCAACAAGGCACAGCAGAAGAACAACACTAAGTTTTTGCTTTCCAACTGGACTGGATGTGCATGGTAGAGAATTCAGGCAAAACTTTCAAGAACCGCCCCACATTATCAAATATATTAGAAACCATACTGCATGCTGCAAGCTGGAATTGTCCTGTCCTTTGATGTACTACTGTCATGACTGCAATTTATCTTAAATAAACTTAACAGTGCCGCAAAAACTGCGGTCTCGTAGGAATACCTTCAAATAACAAGAATCATATCTTCCATTATCAATGGATTACGCAAAGATCATGTCTCATGAAAAACTGAGGACAGAACAATTAAATTCCAAGCTGTAAAAGCTGAAGACACACCTAGAAGAACTTAGTATCAGGCTGTAGCTCCCAAGAAATGTAATCCAACTTGAAAGCTTTGCCCGTGGAGGGAAGAAATGGGCTGCTGGCATCTCACTGACAGATGTCAGAGGACCTCTCAGCAAGTGCTCACTCTACCAGAATGCATCTTCCAAACTGCAGCTTACAGACAATGCCATAGCTATGTTACCTCCGGTTGCAGCAGTGTCCAGAATCCCATCTACAGTATTTATTCACTGTCCTTAACTTTTACTGTGCTCAGGCACTGCGATGCCAGAACACCTACCTCATACTCCAAAGAACTGCAATGAAAAACAAAACTGAGGCAAGAATCACCTCGGGTAATGGACTTCATTCCAGACAATCTATTCCAATCGTGTAAACCAAATATTTAAATACTTTCTAAAACCTTCCTGACCCTTTCCCTAAAACAAGCAACATATGGGCTTTGCAAGCATTTCATCTCATTCCAAGCTACTAAAATATCCTGTTTCCCAAAAATCAATGAGAGCTGGTGGTGCCAGATTCAGATTTTATAAAAGCCCAAATGCAAGAGAGAATGAAAAAGGGAGTGAGTGATTCTTTCCACTTTTAGATTTACCCGTTTAATTTTCCCAGCTGCAGAAATGGAAAAAGGCCTGTCTGCAGCATGCATACTCAATGCACTACATACAGCATGCCTCCACACATCCCCCTCCCAAAATGACCACGCCTTGAAGGCAGGGGAAAATGATATTGCGCCGTTCTGTCAAAACTAAAGCAATCACCAGCTGAACAGAACAAACCCTGATGATGCTAACAAGGGAGCATGATATACTGCAGACCAGCAACCCAAAATGTAAAGCTTAATGCAGAATGAAGCTCTTGCAACTTCCTCTATACAGGGATTAATTTAGAACAGAGGACTTAAGTAACCAGGGTAGAACAGCTGCCAAACAATAGAAAAAACCCAACAAGTTTAATTTACACTGCTTGAAAGTCTGAGCTGTAGCCCATTAAATTGTTATAGGCAGAGGACTGCATCAAAGAACTAAGACCTCATACTGTAAGCATGAAGTGCTTATGAAGTGGTTGTCTTAGATGAGCAGCACGGTGTCTCTGGAGGCTGCAGCGGGAAGAGCACAGCCTTCCACATCCTTCACTAGCTGCTCTCCAGAGTCAGGAGTTTTCAGATAATGAAGCAGTAGGGGAAAATTGCCAAACAGCAGAAATACTCCAAAAAGATAAATTACACACGGTGTAAGCCTCCTCAGTTAGGATTTTAAATTCTGTGAAATTAATCAGCACAACAAAGCCCAGGCTCACACGTCAGTCCGATGAGAAGCATCTCTCCGGGGCGATCCCCTTGCCAGGGGTGGAGGGGGGCTGTCGCCCAGGGAGACCCCGCAGCACCCGGGTGCTGCAGGCACAGCCCAGCCCGTAGGGAGCAGCAACGCCTCCCCTGCAAAACCTGTTAAACAAATATTCCACATAAAGACTCATTTGGGAAGAGCACGTTGTCAGCACTTTGCCAGTAATAAATAATGACAGTCCATACACTTTACTAACAGCAATAAACCTCAAGAAGCGTTTTGGAAAATGGTGAAAAGTGATTGATTTAAAGAAGGAAATATCTGAACACAACCACATGCACTTCAGGGTGAAAGCACAGATTACAAATCAACAGTGGCAGAGATCATATTAAATAGCAGACAACACAGAAGTTTTAAGGAAAAAAAGCTTAATTCCTCTGCAGGGCTTATTTAACAACTGAGTCAATAGCTTCTTTGAATTAATACCTTCAGTTTGTACTTAATGACTCTACCCTACACCCTAAAGAAAACATGCCCGCAGGAATATTATTGTACCAGGAACAGGGCTCTATAAAGAAAAATGACTCTAAGGAGATCGAAGCCTCTTCACTCACAGCACACCCCAAATTTTTCAATGCGCCCTCAAAATCAGCTAAATCAATCAGACTTTAACTACAGTTACTGTCTCTCGGCTGCTGCAAGGGATTCTTGTGCCTGGAAGCCACTCATATTGTTTAAACATTTTTTCCTAATCATCATTTTCTACCACTAAAACATACTGGACCGTGACCAATTTTTGCACGTCTTCATCCAGCTGAGTTGGATGCAAGCCATACGGTCAATGCAGTTTCATAGCAAATTCCTTATGGGAAACAGACTCTGGCTAAATGTATGCCAGCACCCCTTACCCACTCAAACAAACCATCATGTTCCTATTTGCACAGCGTACACGCATCACAGACATTTCATCCTTAAATTTTGCTTCTTACGATACCCACTAGAAAGGATCTATGGGAACACTTCCTCCAGGCTTCAACTTAAGTGTTTCAATCTCTTTGGGTTTTTTTTATCCACAGCTACTGTGATGTGAACCGAGCCCTTGAACCATCCTTGCCCTCTTGTAGGGTACATAATTTAAAAACTAGGAATATTTTACTGTATTTCAAAATACAAGCTATTTGAGCATTCAAGCCAAACAATATGTTTTATTAGTTGTAAATCAGAAGGTAGTTTTACTTAGAGCAGTTTTGATGAAACAGATTAGAAAACACAACTCCATCAAGAAGGAAGCATTTTGTAGAAAGGATCAGACCATCAGAGATCCCACTGGCAATACCTCTCAGAGCAGTTTTCAGTCAAACTAGAAACGCCCATCCCAAAGTACTCCTCATTTGGTAGCATTTGGTTCAGATGAGGGACTTTAAGGTAGACTGCTACCCCTCTGTGAAAGCACGGTGGCCAACAGGCTACCAGCAGCATCTGCCTCTGGTCCACTGCAGATTTTGGAAGTCTTTGCTTTGTTCTGCACCAGAGGAGAACAACACTGAAACCCTGGAACTTTCTCTTGTACAGACTGTCCATAAAAATCTATTTTAAATGTCTTAAAAAACTAAGATAGTTGTTTCTAAATAATATTGTTGCTATTTCAAAAATATGGAAGGTAAAAGGCTTCCCACTTCCCTTCAATTAACCCACTGCACAGAGTAAGACCGGCTCATCACCAGAGTGAGTTTAGGTCTCTATCACACAGGCTTGCTGGTGCTTTATTAACTACCACCTATTGCACATCATCAGCTTCTAGCAGAAAGCCATACACTGATCACTTTCCAAGCTTACACGACAAAGTTCAAACACCATTAATAAATCAATTTGAAAAATCAGACTTCTCTGCCTAGAAAGGAAATTCTTACATTCCTTAACATTAAGCTCCACTGGGAGCAGAGAAACAGGAACAAATAATTTCCCTTTCCTAAGGAGGGATAGCTTAACTATTTAAAAGGTAATTGGGAGCACAGGAGGAAAATTTACACATCCTGCTCTTATTTCAGGGGTTTAAGTAGGACAATTGTTATCTGCTTATCAAAACTAGAGCAGCATGTCCCTGATGCAATACTCCTGCTAGATCAGTATTTCAAGACCTGGGCACTTGGTGGCACAGACCGACTTGTGCTCAGAGCACAGAGAGGGTGTGCAGGGAGGGATGGCTGCCAACCACACTGCAGACCCACAGCTGTGAGGGGTGTGAGCTGCAGCACAAATGAGCTGTTTCTGTGGCTTATTAGCCATGCGGATCAGGCAGGAGTTCCAAGTACAGCAGACTTTTGCTGGGGCCCCAGGGTCTTGCATGGTGTGCAGCCCCTCTCTCCAAAGCCCAGACCCCCGGGGAGGAAGCAGGCAGCAGGGAGAGGCCCACATACTGCTCCACCCCCAGGCATCACTCCTGGGCTGGGGCAGAGCCCCTGCAGGCAAAATCCAGAGGGACACTGCCTCTAGACCAGCACCAGGCCCTGTGGCCATGCTAGAGGCTGCTGCAGGGACCCGCACTCCACCTGCGGCCCCCACCAGCTGGGCATGTACGAGCACTCACTGCCCTTTCCAGCTGGGCCCCACCTCCAGCACCAGCAGCCTGGTCCCTTGCTTGCCCACGGTGGGCATTTCAGACTCCTTGGCTGGACACAGACCACCTGCACCCAGGGAGCCTTTTGCCTGGCTCCCCCTGGCCATGGCAGGCTGCTGCGCTCCAGCTCACCCATGCTCGCTGCCCAAGGCCAGCCTGGCCACTTCGCCTTGCTAACAGGAGAAAACTGTCCTTTCCATCCAGCCAGTCTGTGCCAGCTTTGGCTCTCCCTGCTGCTGTACACACAGGAGCGGGCAGCTGCCCCGCACCAGCAGCATGCTGCCGTTGGGGAAGTGGCCACCCCTCTCCCAATCCTCCCCCCACCTGGCTCTGCAAACTGGTGCCTCCTCCTGCCGGTGCCCATGATGGCTCAGGCCTGACTGCACCAGGAGTCCCATGCAGTAGGAGCCCGCTCAGTACTCCCAACTGCCATCCCATCGGGACGGCAACTCTCTCCTGAGCCACCGTGCTCCCATGCCGCTGGCCTCTCCTGGCCAGGCCAGGCAACCCAACAACTCTGTCACCTCCAGACATGCTCTCAGAGCTGCAGCACTCAGGGCCAACACTGTTTTGCTCACTCACATGCCTTTCTGGTCAATCCAAAGCACGACTGACTGACTCATGGCTCTGTCTCCTGGATGGCAGTGGGCACTGTGAGCCCCACCGAGACTTGCAGCTTGGGCTTACCCCCTGCCCCAGGACTGGCTTGCCCTCTCCCCTGCCCTACTTCTGTGGTTCTCAATTAGAACAGCTATGAAGACATGCCACAGGCATCCCACGAAAGCAAGCGGAGGAGTTCTGCCCTTCTGAACCTGAACACTGAGCACCCAGGCACACTAATGCATGATACGAATACAAGTGGATTGCTGCAAGATCTTCTTTCTCCCTGGTAAACGATTAACCTTTCAGATGACAGCCTTGCAAACTAAATGACTGAACGATTCCCAGGGTCAGCACAAATCTACATTTTCAAAACCTGACATCAACAAGTAAAAGTTGTGACTGAATCCCAGTCTCTCCGAAAGGAAGATTAAACGCCTGTGACACATCATGTGCAATCAGAGTGCTCCATTTCCCAAAGTATCCATCACAGATTGATAACATCCACGCAAAAAGTTAAGTGCAATTATGTCTGTCACTGTAAAACACACTTCAGCAGCACTGACTGACATCTTGCTTGCAGCTGACAAATTGTGAAAGGCCTGTTTGAATGATGGTGGCAGAGACTTCAGCAGCACCTTGGGAAGGGATGCAAAACGCACTCCCAAGCCACAGAAGCCACAAAGGCTCACAAAGCACCATGGATGTAATGGGAGCTGCCGTGTAGGCAGTTACAAGGCAAAATGGTTGGAGGTTGGCACAGAAGTCAGGGACTTGCTCCCCAAAAGCTGGAACTGGACTCGCAAAGAGAAGAACATTACACACAAGTCCTACTCCAGCCTACTCCAACAGAGCTTGCAGTATGGAGGGGCTGAGCCCCAAGACACTGCTCAAATGCTCATGACATGTACCTTTCTTGAAGTCTCCAGCCCATGCACTGGCAATCACCAATCTGCCGGCTGGGTGAAGCAAGAGTGTGCAAAGGGCCAGGTGAGTTACCGGTTACCAGCACTTCTTCGGGGGGAGGATTACCTTCTTGTTCCCTGAAGCAATGTCACAGCACCAGGGAGTGCAAGCCTTCAACACAAAGTAGATGTACTGAGGAAAGTTACGTTAAACTCCCACTGGTGACTCAAGTCAACAAAAGCAGTTCTTTAGTAGCAGCCTTCTAGGATGGGAAACTGCAAGTGCATTTCTCCAGGCTGCCATTAGTGCCAAGAAGCTGTCGCAGAATTTGGAGAGAAAAGACAGTAAAGCAGCTTGATGCCTTGCACAATGGCATGATTGTGCTCCACAGCACAGCATGCCATCCTCACTGGGATGCGCGAGGGCTGCCGTTAAGAGACCATTAAGCCAGATGCCTGTAGTAGGAAACACCAAGGAGAAGAAATGGCTGAAAAATAACATATGCAGTCCAGCACAAATATCAAACAAAGCCTCCCCTTGTGCAGTTCTGACTGCGAGCCGTAACCCCGTGACACAAGCAGCGGAAGCAGCATTGCTGACGAGCAGCAAGCTGTGGAGGTCAAACCTCTGACACATGACAACACTCTGATGTGCCGCCATCCACTGCCATCAGTAACTTATATCATGGATCAGAGGAGGAAACATGGCTGGCACAGAAACAAACATCTCCCACAGCAAAAAGTCCTTCCATTTAGGAAGGTTTTGTGGTGCAGCAGCTCATTGGTGTCTCTTACTAGTTTAGTTTATATCTAGCATTGGCAATACTTTTGAGGCACCCAAGCACACCCCCTTGATTAAAAATTATTTTATAATGCTAGACAGCAACTAAAGAGAATGGCTTAAATATCTGACCAGCCTAACAGCAGAACCTCCGTAGTGCTCTCTATTCAGCACTGCTTGCTGATTTTCTCCTAGCACTCATGGCAGGATAACTCACTGCTGTTCCCGTCAGGATATATCCACATGGAACAGAACAGCAAACTGGCTACCAGTGTAATCTCATCTCTCTGTGGTGACGTAAAAATAAGAGGTTACTTGTGACTATGATCTTTCACAAACATTAAGTGTTGAGTAACTTAGCACATTGCTGATAAAGTATTAGAAAAGGCTTCCAAGTAGTACGTGTTCCCCGTAATAATGAAATATTTGCAGGATGCACTTTTATATACATTTCTATTTCTTAAAAAATATATTGGATAATAAATAAACAGAGTAAAAAAACAGACATGAAAGATGCTTTGAATGATCAGGCTGTTGGTGTAAAAGTTACCTGTAAATCATGCACAGGGCATGAGAGCAGAGCTGGCTACAGACAGGTGGTTTTTACTAGGAGGCATTAATGTAACATTCAATTATTCCACTGCATACTGGCTGTTTTAACTCAGCCAAATTAGAATACATTTTATATTGACTATTTTGACATTTGCTTTATTTGGCAAGTAAAACAAAACTGATCCAATTTCCTTGCAGCCATTGTAAACCATAAACTGTACAACAAGAGGTTATAAAATATATAAGCCTTGTAAACACTTCTTTTCAGACTGTCGCTGATGCTCTGAGCTCTAATTTTGGCCCTGTTCCCAATAGCTGACACTGTTCTGCAGCCTTCCCTGCTCGGCCATAAAGTGACCCTTCCACACTTAGTGATTAAGGGCTGCCATTGACATTCTCTTGCTATGGTAATTTTTTCTCTTTATTGTGGAAATCTGCCCAGGCAGGAATTTCTTGCAGAGAGAAAATGAAGATCTGTACTCTAAAATCAAGACATCTTTTTGTTTGATCTCTCATAGCCTGTGCTAGCATGTAGCTTATGTCCAGTGGAGCTTCAAAACAACGTATCAGCTCCCGGTGGGACAGGTAAATCTCCAGAAGACTGTTGGCTTTTCATCTCTTTTGCCTCCATCTCTGTTTGAGAGGCAAGACAGCATCTCTGCCTGCAGCACATCTGACAGTACAGGACAGCAAGCAGTGTGCCACAGCACGGCAGGCAACTAAGCAAAACTCTCAGTGAAAGAAACACCCAAACGCTTTGGAGAGCTCAAAGAGCTGCTGCAAGACAGTAGATTTAAGTCTGGGTCATGGGTGAAGGCTCAAGTGTACACACCTGCCTTAAAAATATATCAGATAGCTTTTTTGGGAACAGTTTACAGCAGTTCAAAAGCATCACTCTCTGAAATGACCTGTAAATCAAGATTCTGAAAGACATGAGCATTTTCCACCCTTATGACACAGTGACCTTTGTATACAAAGCGATCCCTCTGGAATTCCCCTCCACTATCTGCTTCAAAATACTAGCTCTCAACAGTTATTGTAATACTGTAAATGTATCTGCAGTACACCAAATGGCTAGTCCAAAAATACATGTTCACATAATTAAGCAAAAGCCCAAAGGAGCCAGCAGAGAACATGCTGTCCCCTGGCAATAGCCCAGCCCAGAGTTCAGTCGATGAGCCTCATCAGTAGAAGCCCATCTCACCTGGATGCTGTGCTTTCATAGCAAATGCCAAGAGTATAAAGAGCTCAGTTTAACCTCTGTCTGGGTTGGTTTGTTGCTTAACACCACTCTGTTTTGTCCAGAGAAATCCAGCAAGTAGGCTGTCAATACTGTTAGATGCAAGTATATACACAAGTGTATACATTTATACACACGCAAATATTGCCTGTAACACAGGGAAAACAACCTGGATGGACGCCATGCCAGCACCTGCCCAGAAGTGCTGCTCCTGTCAGTCACTGCAGGATGAGCAGTCTACCCTGCATGTTCAACGTCATCTGCTAGACTGGAGCACAGGATGTGGGTCCAAGAAAAGAAAAAACAGGGCCAGTACTTCAAACCATGAGTGGACTGATTCTAGATAATGAGCAAAATTTGTCTCCCTATGCATTAAAATCTGTATGAACACTTCTCCCTCCCTTTGGTAATCAGCTTGACTACAGTTCTGGCCCACCCTCCAGGGGTGACCCACGTGTACTTGGAAACTACAACATCCCGCATAGTTTAAAGCAAAGAAAAGGTGTAGTTTGCCATTTCCCTTCCTCTCCAGGCTTTTTTCTTTCTTCCGACTTCTTCGTCTGTATGCCTTTGTATAAAGACAGTCAAAAGAACTTCCAAGTAGGCAAATACTTTGAAGAACGACACCCTCCCTCATGATCAGATCACACCACGTAATCATTCATATTGACATGGCACCCTGGTCTTGATTCCACCAGGCAAGGTTAGTAACAATACACCATGCAGCGTCAAGCAATAGGGGCTGGAAAGCAGAAAACTTACCTTGGCAGGTTAGGAGCTGGTGTCGAAGACTGCACTTGGGAAGGAGGAGTTGCAGGCTGTGAAGATTCATGGTTGCGTGGAACTCTGCCCATCCGGTACCAAATGCCCATGTTGTTCAACTCCCTGTGCAATCAACACAGAAGACATTAATGTTGCAAGAAAATGCTGCACATGTGCACAAGCATCAAGCACTGACATGTTTCACAAGCACCTTGGTTAGTGAGAACCAGTCTAATGGGAAGAAAAAAAAAAAAAAAAAAAAAGAGGGGTTAGTTAATTCCTACATCAAATTCAGCAACGCTTGTATTTATGTAGACTTTTCTAATGACAAGCTTCAGCTCTTACAAACTACTACTTAGTAATTATATGAAAACAGGGTGCTTAGCCTTGGTACAATTAAAGTTACGACAACAGCCTCTGGAGTGAGGGGTACTTACCCTATGAACGTGTACTGAGGAGGGGCTTGTTTAGATCTGCCCAGGATTCGGATATCACAGATCGCTGCCTCTGTAGAATCTCGAGGGATGAATTTAATGCACAGCCTCTTTTTTCTGAAAGCTATTTCTTCTGCAAAAACAACCCAGGACACAGGGTGGTTTTTATGCAAGATTAGGGTATAAATGTTATTTATTGTCTCTCTAGATATTAGGCAGATAATTATGGCAGGAACTGGAGCCAAAGAACAGATATATGTCAGCAAACCAGACAGTGCAGTGCCATTCAGTGACTGGAGAAATTTTCTATCAGAAGCTCTCTGTATACCGTGTGAGATTTGTTATTAGGCACTGCGATAAACCAATACTCCCTACTACCCTCTGCAGAGAAGATAAGGCATCAAGTATGCCACAGAGTACTGCACCACAGAACCGAAATGGCAGGTGATTTTTCTACTTCCACACACTTCTCACATTCTCCTTCTCTTTCCGAGTAGTGTTTGCCTTACTGGCCTGGTAGTTGTATCTAAATAAGCCTCCCACAAGCATGTTCCTCTAGGAACATACCTGGAAGTCACAGACACAACTGGTCAGTTTGTCCTGCCAAGCGCTTCCAAACAGCCAACCAAACAGAGAGGAGGAGCAGGCAGAAAATCAGACTGCCATGCAGCACAGCTAACAGTAAAAGCTGCCTGCTCAAATCTCACACACCATAAGTGATAGTGACCTCTCCTGACTCAGTCAGCAAGCACTGAAATGGTACCCCCACAGTGTTTGCCCCGGTATCATTGTAGGTATAAACCAGATTTACAAAGTAGTAATTGCTAGGAGCTCCTATGGGGCAACTGTGCTGCACTGACCTGCGTACAGAGGGTAGATGAATCTGCTGCATAGCCCCTTCCTGGCTATGCATCGCAGAACAAGTTCACTTGTTTCCATGTTATCTATCAAGAAAAACTCAAGCCCGTCAGAGTTAAGACTTATCTGTATAAAGAATTCATGTATATACACACTGTCTGCACGAAGATATAATCCACACCCAGTTACACATCAGTCCTGTGACAACGGGTACTACTAGCGTACAGACACGGATTTGTGGTGCTTGGAAACCATTGCTCTATCTCATCCTAAGGAGTCCACAAAGTCTCAGTGTCAGCAAGGCGAGGTTTCTATTTGTGAATGCAGGCACTTGAAAGACATGACAGAAGTCTATTGATAAACTGAAAAGCTAAAGTGCAGACACTGAACGAAAATCTGGAAACAACCAACAGCTACAAACAAGTGTCTGCAAAATAAAAACCCTTCAGTTTAATATGAATAAATATCCTCCAGCTTAAAAATATGCTCTCACTTCAACAGATGGCAAACAGCCCTGTCTCTATAGGCTCCTCCTGTTTTGTAATCTGCACCTTGGAGAAAGCAATCTATCTCAGCCTCTGAAATTTGCTGTCACACCAGCACCAATAAATGTACAGACCGTGCGAGGTGTGTCACAATACAGCATCTGTGCACTCAGCTTTGCAGTTACAGCACTGCTTTTTAGAGATGTTAAATACCTGTATCCCTGAAGTCTAGTCTTCTCCTGCTATGGAAAACTAGGGTTTTTATTTGAGGTGCCTAAAACTGATTTTAGGAGTCCAGAGTTTAAGGCTTCCACATATGAAAATTTTCTCAGAACCTAGTAAGGAGTACTACAACATTTAATATATTTACCACAAGTCAGTTGTCACTTAGAAATGAACACCGAAACATGTATCACCACAGATTTAACTGTGAACAAAATCAGTGCCTCTTACTTGACTTTCACTGTAAGTACAAAGCTGACTATTTGCTTTTGTCTTCGGTCTTTCACACTTGGCTAGAGTCTGCAGACTGTAGCAAACCTGGTTTAGGAGCTGGATTCATTAATTACACATGCTTAACCAGAGTTAATTTTAAGTAAACATATTATAAACAGTCAATCGAAATGTGTTCATTTATGCTAATGGAGGCAGGGATATGCACCACTTCATTAATACAGACAGTGCCCCTGCTTTAAAGATTGTATGGGTTGCAATCCAATGCATTTTAAATTAATTACGAAGTCCCCTTCCACCTTTCCACCAGGACTTTCACAAAAATTACAGTAGCACACAGTAAGTGTCCAGCACTACCAAGGGCGAGTAGGATAAGCCAATGACTCTCCGCTGCACCCAGGAATGTGCCCAGGAATTCACCAGGGAAAGGAGGTGACCCAGAGGAATGAGAAACAGGCTGCAGAGCCTTTCACTTCTAGGTCACGGGTTCAAATCAGAACAGGTCAGCAGTGACTGAAAACCCATCCTCATCTGTTGCAGACCTGGATGAATTATTCCCTGCAAAGCAGGCTCATGTAACTCCTTTCTACTCATAACTAGGCTGGATTTAATTACTGATGAGCATGGGTACCAGCCCTGCTCTTGAGGCCCTTGCATACACTCAGCACCAGTGCATGGTGTCCTGCAGCCCTTCCACACACAGATCCCACGGGGCTCATCCCCAGCCTCCTCCGCACTGCGAGCCCAAAGCACTTTATGCCTGCTGCAGAGCGCTGCGACCAGACATGGCTCCAGCTGCCACTGCCACGGGCCTCAGGGGATCCAAGTACACCGGGAACTTAAAAGTTGCAGCAAAGCTATTTCTGCCATGCAGAAATAAGGATGGTGTTTTCCCTGGACATTCCACTTGTGCCTTCTCTCAGCAAGTACAAACATACCGTGCCATCCCCAGCACTACCTGCCAGGACACCGGCCTTCATTTGTTCATGATGGGAGATGTAAAGCCAGCGTGCATGAACCCAGCACCACGAGCACATGCCCTACCCTTCGGTACCCATTTGTGAACATCCCTCAGCCCCGCAGCTCTGCTCCCCCCTTGCAAAATGAAAAAAAATAAACTATTGCCTCCTGCCCCAGATCTGTGCTGCTCTGGCAGCAAGTTGGTAACAATCAGGCAGCAGTATTAAAAAGCCCAAAGAGTACAGGAAAACCAAAGGCTGTTTCATGGCAGTCCAGAGCTGCCCCCAAACATGCACATGTAACCCCAGAAAGCAGCAGTGCTGAGAGCATCCCACTACCTGGGACTCCACTGCCTAACCACACCGGCACCGTGGAGCAGCTGCTCCCAAGGCATGGGACTGAAGAACAGACACCAACTTACGTGTATCAATGGTCTCCTGGATGGGGATGAAGCCCACGGGTAAAGTGTCCTTGATATCAATGAGCTTCATATCAACCAAGACGTTGCCTAAATGACTCTTTGGAGAGAGAAAAGAAACAGTTAGCTATGACAATGTCACAAAATGTAAACCCAGCTTTTATGACCTGCTGAACTCCCTGATACCTTATCATCATATCTGACCACCAGTCGCAGCACTATCAAAACTAGCCGGCTGCAACAGGGCTTTTACCAACCCATCCCAGGTTAACTTCAATAAGTAGTTCCTGCACCTTGCCCCGGCACAGCCACCAATCCCCCACAAGGTTTCAAAAGTTCATCTACTGTCTGTGTTGTTTCTTCATCCTCTTCTGGCCAGTCCACCCTGCTTCTTGCCTGCTCATCTCTCCTACATCCAGGGCATGCGCTCTCTCCTCCCTCTGCTTCCTCCAGGTCTCTCTTCATCCAGTCCTCCTCTTCCATACCCCTTAGAGCTATTTAACCACTTAGCAGGAACCAGCCACAGCTGCACCTTATCCACATCAGCCAACCTACCACCCCTGAAGCCAGCCCACAGCTGTTTATTATCAATGTTAAGTAACCCAGCTTCATTCCTCTACAATTCCCCTACAACCACCAACTTTGAAAATGGTAAGGAGGTACCAAGCCAACACTTGCAACTGTCTCCTCTGCAGGAACTACATGATGATTGACTGGGAGACCGGACAGCTTTCAGCATTTACAGATGCTTATGCCTCATCCACTGCCATATTTCTGGATCCTTGGAAGCACAACCAAATTATTCCGTTTGGAAACACAGCAGTTCAAAGTATTACCTCCACCAACTCATCCACTAAGCAGGTCACCTTAGTTCTCACACACTCTACATCTACAATAGTAGCACGACATCTCTGTGACAGCAACAGCAGAAAGCATTAAGGGAAGATGGTTCATGCAGACACAGCCAAGTTATTACATGCATTAGCTAATTAGTACTGAATAGACATGGTTCTAGCTCCAAACACAGGCACACTGCAGAAGAACAGGCCATTTGGAACAAAGAACTTCATTTGGAGTCCATATGAATTCTGAACTGATGCCTCATCCTATTAATCAAGGCTTGAAGAGCTCAAAACACAATTCAGAATGACAGCCTCCACAATTGTTTAGAGACCAGATTTTCTTTGCAGTTCTCATTAAAGCCTGCATTGCTGCCAATAATCTGGATTCACGTATGGAAGAAAACCACACTTTAGTTACTACACAGCCTTTATCAACAGAAATGCAATACAGAACAATTAAAATTTCATCCTAAGCCATCAAACCACATCAGTGTGTTTTACTGTTACTGGTTGCTAAGTACCTCCTGTAGTTTTTATCTGGCAGAGTATTTCAGGCAAACCTCTACTCTCTGACTATTACTCTCAACTATTTTAAAGTGTATTTAAATTTGCAGCCTCTGAAATAAGGGGAGATCAGATCCAAGTTTATTTTTTGCAGGTTCTGCTTTTCATGGCCAACTCCTCACCAGGAGGACCACCATGCCTGCGCCCTGTCCCACCACACAAACATGGCACATGTCCTCTGCTCATGCAAAGTGGTTGAGGCCAGGCAGCCCCCATGTGCCTCTGCCCCCACTTTGGCCAGGGCTTCTCAGAGTGAGCAATGCCGGATGCTGCAAAGCCTGAATGTATCAGTTAATGTAGTCCTGGCACAGCAAATAGTAGATGGAAGTGCTCGCTGCCGATTCATCCTTCATGTTTTATTTATCCAAACTGTCTGGCTGTGTTACATCAGCGTGCAACTTTCAGCTGAACCAACAATCATTCCTACATCAACAGCAGACAGGTAGGAGAGATGCCTCTGATAAGTTGGTTAGCTGCTGAAACACGGGGAGTCAGCACTGATGCTCTGCCACATACACAAGAGAAAAGGGCACAAAGCCTCCTTTTTGGCGAGAAGCACCATTCAGGACCTCCTCACCATGACACTCAAATACCAGCAACGTCCTTATAATCTGTCAAATATTGTAAGCTGTTGGGAATGATTATTCTGATAGAGAGACGCTACAGACCATCTCTGTTATAAATCACCTATCTGAGGTGCATTAACTCTGCTAACTACAACATGTTCCTTGGGACAAACTGTTCCCAGTGTTTTGTTAAACCCAAAAGCAGCAAAACTTCCAACCCAAAGTATAGCAACACATCAATGTCCAGGCAACAGGACCTCTGCCTCCCAGATGAGAGCTCTAGGTCATGGCTACTAGGGAGGACTGAGGCTTTTTAACCCTCTGAGGTCCCCACTCAGGCAGCATTCACATCCCTGTGTGGCTGGAGAGAAAGAGAGAGGAGAGAAACCTCTTGCTGGGCTAACTGGGGACAAGCATGTTGCTCCCTGTAGGAGAGGAAAAGGCTGTTCCCCCACTGGTCTCCTCCTCCTCCCAGCCCATCAGCCCTCTTCCAGTCTTCCCAGAGGACCAGGAACACTGATCAGGTCTGTGTGCTCCCCAGGGGCTGGCAGACTGGCACCAGCATCTATCGGTCAGGTCTCTGCCTCACAAAAAGGCCCCTCACACACGTGAAGCCCACTGCCTCAAGCAGCACAAGCACACGTTCTGCCTGGCACGGGCAGAGTATGTGCTCAGGATGGGGACCAGCCAGCTTTGGGAAATCCACCCTCTGAGAAGACAGGGTGCTCTGGCTGCCCATCGCGTACAGCCACGGTGAGCCACAGAAGCACGGGCTCAATGCCAGCGCCCTAACACGGGCAGCACCGCCTGCAGGCTGCTGCCCAGGAGCTCTGCCAGAAGCACCTGGGGGTCTAACACAGGGCTTGAGACAACCCACACACGGGACACAGCGACGCATGCCACACCTCACACACCAGGCTGCTGTGCAGCCGGGACAGGCAGTCCTCCCCCCAGCGCTCCCTTTAATTCACTCATCAATATGAGGAAGGCATTCCCAAACTATGCCGAGCAAAGGATTAATGCCGAAAGCCCAACAGGCACTGACTGAGGGTATTCACACTGTCTCTGGTAGCCAGCAATTGCTACTACTGTAATTATTTCTGACAACCTTGCATTTCAGGTAGCCACAGACAAACTTAATACTCAAATCAACACAAATCTTTCTGTTTAATACCCTCCCTGCCTATTCTGGGGCTATTAATTCCTGTTACTGCAGTTACTCCAGGATGAAAAGCACAATTTTTGTCCATCCACCCCAGGAAGCAGTATTTCCCATAGCTCTGGAGCTTTATTTTAATCTGCAGGCAGGCAGGCAGGGAAGTGGATGGAATAAAGGTCAAATGCTGGAAACCGGCAGTCCCCGGCTTTCCTGTCAGGACCCATAATCAGCCTCTGAAGTCACAGTTGCTTTTCTGTTCCCATCGTTGGTGAAAGCACAAGTACAAAATGCTATCTCCATACCCTGACAACTGAGTCACTGTGAATATCTAAAACATGACAAAAAGCAGGATTACCCACTAGATGGAGTGCATTCATTGTAGAATTAAATAGTTCCTCCAGAAAATAGGAAGTTTTCACAGTAGCCTCAACAAAAAACAAAGTAGAAGGCATCGGGTTCTCACTGCACATGGTCTTGTCTCCTCCACAGAAGATGCGGGCAGACAACTACCACTAATCAGATATTAACTTGTGCTTAATAGCCATACTAGAAGATTACAAGAATACGGTAACATATGCACAACGTGGGCAAATTTTCAAGAATCAGCAAGAAAAACAAGAAAGAAAGAAAAGCTAATCCTACAAGAAAATATCTATAATGCTCCTGGATTCAGAAACTAACATTTCCTTCATCAACGCTACCTGCAGCATTTGCTTCTCTAGGTAATTAGAAATTCATCAGGATCATGAACATGCACCACCCACTGCTACAGCAGGAAACACTAGCATGACGGGGTTGCTGAAATGCAAGCATTCCCTTTTTTGCTGCTTTTATTGCAGATTTTGCCAGCAATTTCTTCCAACAAAGAACACAGACAAAATGCAAATATCCTGCCATTGCAGTTTGCCTCCTGGCTCACCCAAACTCCGTGAAATGCCTGCTTGAATTATAATTGGCTCCATAAAATGAATCATCTTATGGGTAAAAGCATACCAGGCACAGATGCAAATCATACAGACACTCAGCAAACGGACTTACATTTTCTTTTGAAAATGATCTTGTGAAGCACAGGTATCGTGTGACCTTGGATTTAAATAAGCCATCTTTCCAGAGGTCAGCATCCAAGCCATCTGCTGTTTGTGCAACCTAGAAAGAAGAGACAGAGGGAGAGAGGAGACATGTGAGCCAAGATAAAGTTAATATATGTGCAGTACTTCTTCCTCAGACCTCTTCTAATTAACAGTAGCCCGAACTCTCACAGCATCTCATTAGTTTCTGCACGAGGTATAGTGCAAAGAACTTTCAAGAGGAGGTATAAAAAGAAGTTCTAAAAACCAGTGTCTCTCGGGAGTCTGTTGATTAAAGATGCTCTGACAAAAGCTATTCTAATGAGGAAACAGCAACTTTGGTTACGGTCTCCAAACAATAGTTTAGGAAAGTCAGCATATCTAGGCTCTCATTACTGCCCTACACACTAGGGCAAGCTCTGAGGAGGGGTCCATGTAGAAAAAGCAAATGAACTGCCCAATCTCAGTATTATTTTCACAGAAATGCCATCTAGGAATTCTGGCTGCCAGGCCAAAAAGCTGCTTCCTTTTTGGAAGGAAGGCTGGGGAAAGCCCTGGTCACTCAAGGCTTTTAGCAGCAGTGCCACATGCAAGGATGCACTCTGTAAACTTCCCTCTCCAATGTAACCATGCGTCCATGGCAAAGGAAATGGACCCCAGGCCCTCCACTAAAGCGAGAGGCATGTGCAGGAAGAGAAAAGCAGGGAAAGATCTTGCCTTTGAGCTGACTCAAGGAATGGGCATGAGGCAGCACCATGCCCAGGGAAAGGGCTCTGCTCCTTCAGCAGCCAGGCACTCACCCTGCATGGCGTAAGCTGTTGAGAGCCCCTGCCCCAAAAGGTTTGTTGTCAATTAAGAGAGGAGACAAGAAGGCAAATGCAAAGAGAAGGGTAGCAGAAGTAAGATCACCCCACCAGACTAATGCCTGACTGACAGCTCCCAACAGTAGACTCTTCGCATGGTCTGAAGATACACAGAGGCACAGCTGAACTTCTGCCTAATGCCTCTCAGATGGGGGCAAACTGCTCCGCTGTGGCTCTTCCAAGTCTAATCTTACTGAGTTAAGACCTTGGCCCCAGAGCAGCCTGATAACAAAGAGCTGACATTTGTTGTTACTGTTTGCACCCATGTTTTGTCAAGCAGAGATTCTGCGCAGGGTGCAGGAAGCAAGAGATGTGTGCTGACAAGACCCTCGAATTACCCAAAGTGCGGGAGAAAAAAAGCGTGTTTATTGTCTGCTCAAAGGGAGCAAAGTGCATTGGCTGCTCTTCACATTTTGGCAACTGCTGTTCACAAGTGCCTGCTCAGCTCGAGCCCTTGTACAACACACACAGCTTCTGCAAAGAAACATGCATCATTTGTAAATAATAAAATTTCAGAACAGGATTTTGGTGGGATTTTTTTTGTTTATTATTCCTTGATTTCAACTCTTTCCTAAAGTGCTAGTTTGGGAATATATAAAATCCACATGCACCTCCCTCCCCTGTGGGAAAGTCAGTCCTGGTGAAAAGAAATAAAAAAAAAAAAGAAAACAGACAGCTTAGAAAAACTGTTGGCATATAGAGAAATGTAGCTTTAACCCCAGCCCTTGTTAGAAATGGTTTGAGGGACTACAACCAGATTTATACATTCTGTTAATTAATATGGTTCGAGTTTGGTTGCAGTTTTTCTTGTGTCAGCCAGTTTGTTTCCCACATTAAAGATGCTCAAAACAGGCAGCAAAAGACCCAGCCTGCAACTGTAAAACCGGTGCTATACAAGTTGCTGTCAAACGTGTTTTTTGTCAGACCTCTGTAAGCTTTAGGGACTTCACATTGCCTACAACGATACCAAACAATTTTTGAGGTGGAAGTACATCACTTCAGTTGATACCAGTCTCTACAACTCACTGCCCAGGGCACAGCTGGCTGAGAGCCCTGATGGGCCCCTGCACTGGCGGGCTGGCACTGCTGCCCCTCTGGAGAAGCCTGGCACTGTTACACTGCAACTTGGTGATAAAAAACACCCAAACCTCTGACCCACACCACAGCCCCTTCCAGCAGCAACCTTGTCGCTCTAACCCATCAAATATCTACTAGAAAGATCCAAGCTGGTTCTGCAGGGAGCCACGGGGCAGGGCGCTGACCCCCCTCCTGCCAGGCACAGCAGCACTGGCTGACCTCGCACTCCCCCGCCTGACGGCCGGGCAGCCTGGGCACCACGCAGCACCGGCAGCTGGCGGTGGGACCGGGCCCTTGCCTCCTGGGAGCCAGCAGTGCCAGGCCTGGCCCACAGCACTGCCTCTTGGGGACAGGGTCCCTGCTGAGCAGCCGCTCGGGCCCCTCTGATGCTCCTCCACCCAGCTGAGCTGCCAGAGGCTGCACGGCTGCCTGCCCCGGCAGCACCAGGCAGGCTGTGCCTGCCGTGCCACCTGTGGAGCCTTGCAGGAGGACACCAGCAGCAGAGCAAAAAGCAGCTGGGGGTGAGAGCTAGTCAGCCCCAGGGCCCCACAGGAATGATGGCAAAACCATTTCTGCTTCTGTCAAAATGTAACAGTCACAGGCAACATCCCAAACAATTAACCCTGAGCGCTCTGCCTCCGCATCATCCTGCTGAAGACTTTTTCCAAGCCTGCAGAATGCAAGCATGCATTAACTTGTCAGAAAACCTATGGGGAAAGAAAACAGAGCAATATAAACAGGAATCTTCTTACATCATCTGCTGGGCTCCTGCAGGCAAGGAGGATCCCCACCACCTCTTGAAGCAGAGCTCTGCCTGAGCCGCGCTGCTTCACGATGGCAGTGTACCCTCAGTGGGGCAACATGGGAAGGGAGATGACTGGAGAGGCCCAGGCAGACCTGCCCAGCAGGATGGGCACTGTGCAGCCCCAGCTCACCCTGTCCTCTGCTTAGCTAAGAGGTGCGGAACATGCAGGACTGAGGACACGACACTCCAGGCACAAAGAACGGTCCTTCTCACAGAGCTGGGGGAAGACACTCCTCAAGCATGTGTTACAAAACAGACTGACTTGATGGAGTGACACCCAGTGTGGAAGGTGTTCCCCAGCCAACCCCTCCAAGTGCTGGTTGCTCTACCTGCTGCCCAGCAGTCAGTATGGAGTTACTGCTACCACTGGGCAGGCCTTTGGCAAACAGGCCCACCAAACTGCCTGCCCCACCAGTGGGTGCAGGGCCGCCCCTGCTCCAGCACAGCCACAGGTTAGCAGCCTGCTCAGGTTCCCACCCCAGAGCAAACCCCACTGTGGAGCTGGCGTCCAGCCCGCAGCAAGGAAGGTGGCTGCTGGGAACCACACCTCTCCACCCCCAGGCTCCCAGCCTCCCACCTCTCCTCCCCCTCCTCCCCACCCAGACACTCAGTCTTGCCAGTTTGGGCAGATTTTCAGGAATCTAAGTTCAGATGCACTATGTACATTCTGACAACGTAAATCTTTGGTCCTTCAGCTGTTAAATAGACCTGGCTAGTCATTACAAGCATCAGTAGCTGTTTTCTAGGCAGACACAAAGGCAATGGAGATTTCCGAGTAATTAAAAAATTACTGAGGGTAAGAGACCTCTGGCCCATTCACCAGCATTCCCCCAGTTCTGGTATCACAGGCTCTGCTGCAGTGTCACCTCCAGCCGGGGGGTGTGCTGAACCCAGAGGGCTCCATGCAAACCTGGAAAACGGACCAGGACATCCCCTGGGCTTTTAACTTACACCTGGGCTGAAAGCACCTATGCCTCTGCTTGTTTTGTTTTAAAAAGGAGCAAAGGGAAAAGGAAGGAAAAGAATATGGCAATGGTTGTTTATGGGAGAAAGGACACAAATGAAAGGGAAACTAGGTAAAGCCTGTAACATAGCTGTCTCAGAGAGAGAGAACTGGGTACTGCACAGTCACATAACTCAAAACCACCAGTGAAAACTACACAATGTCAAATTCATCACTAACATGAGGAAATAGTTTCCCATGCAACTGTGAATCCACCTGAGGAACTGAATGCTGCAGGATGCTGTAGCAAAAGGCAAAGCGACCAGGGGACTACAACATCCCAAGATAAACCAGTGTTAGCGCTTCCCAAAAGATGTAAGCGGTTCTCCTTTTCAGGGTGCAATCCAAATCTCTTTAACTATTAGGGCTTTAGGGAGTACACTCCTAGGATGGAGCTGTCACAGCTGCCTTCATCAAGGCTTTACACCCTGAAGCAACAATCACCTATTGGTGTCTTATTAGGGAAATTGCATATCTGGAGAAACACAGAGCCTGAGACCGCCCAACTCTGCACGTTGCCCACGTCTCGGAACATGACTCTCCCTGCTGCACTGAGAAGTGCACTTCTGCATGCTCTGCTTCATGCCTTCAGATAGTTCAGTGGGTCCCAGAGAGGTCATGGGGAAGTGGCAACCCCACATACCACACACTGCTCCAGAGTCCTGACTCACGCAGAGGAGCCACCTTCCCAGACATTCAGACAAGAAAAGCACATCCCTATGTGCCACGGCCCCATAGGTTTAAGTACCAGGACATCCTGTCACATGAAGGTGGCACCCAGAGTGGCCTCATCGCAGCAGGTGCTGTGCAGCGGAAAGGCCACAGACTGTGGCTTGCAGCACCCCGGCACCGAGCCGGACCGCTGATCTGCCATACATAAGGCTGAAGCAGGAGCTGCGTGGAAGCCACGCTTAGGGCAGGACAACTGCAGACAGCAGGCACTGCCCCATAGCCTGGCAGCAGGGACTGCTGGCCCCAGGGTCAGAGAAGAGCTCCTTGTAAACAGAGAGGAAGGCAGAAGAACCAGAGGAAAGGCAGCCTCCTCTGTGCCCCCTAGAAGAGAGTGACCCACATTCACAAGCATTATTACAACACCATCATAATTGGATTAAGCCACAGGAAGACTCTTTTATCTTGTTTAAACTGCGTTAGCAGCAAAGCTCCCTGTTAAACCACAGACAGGCTATCTAGGGTGAGCACTCTCTCTGCCCAGTCATTTAGCCAGAATACAATTCTGTTACCACAACTCTCACATTGTCCCGTGCTCCTTTATCAGGGCAAGCAGCTAATTACACAGCCTGGCTCACACAGGGAATGAGCCCTCAGAAAAATGCAGTGAATGCAAAAGCTTTCCAGGTCTTTGAGGAACCTTTTCACAATTCCCTCCCTCATGTCCTTACTTCAACCTGAAGCCTTCACACTGAACAGGGTATGCAGCGGATCAGAGCTGAAAAGGTGTAAGCAAAGCCTCAAGTCAACTGGTTTCCACTCCTGACCACACAAGCTGTGCAACTCTGGAAACCCAAGGTGTGATGTAGCACAGTTGAAGCACGTACATGGAAAGGTGACTAGGGCCTAAATCTTTCCATAAAGAGCTCTGCAAGGTCAGTACTTTATGTTATTTCACTGTTTGGGACACTAATCCATGGGGAGAAAAGTCATGCTGTTGGTTACACAGCAACTAAGCCAAGGCACAAGCAGCTGCTGAACAGTGACCTCCCTCTACACACTCATATTCACCTCTGCTGTATCCAGCTGCCTTTTCCTGCTGCTCAGCCTCCTGCCAAAGTTTAGTTTAGAGGTCTGCATTCTGTCCATCAAAATCATCCTTGCAAAACTCTTTGCTTTCCATTCTGGAGCTTCTCATCATTACTGTGCAGTGCTGATATGTGGGATTAAACAGCTGATGCGGGATCCATTTATTCAGAGATATAATTTGTGCAATACTTAGGACTCCTTCAGGATGAATGTTACTAGGATTATTAAATTTGCATGCCATGGTGGCCAGCTGTTTCTGAAAACCCCTCACCCAGGTAATTATGCTCCTCTGGAGTGGCACAGATGAAGTAGCACGATTGCACCCACAAACCTCCACTGAGGGAAAGCACTACGTGCTGTGGGCTGAGTGGTGGGCAGCTGGATATCAAATTGCTTCTTAAAGCACACATCTGAAGGCAAGTGCCCTCTGGAAGAGATGCTGTTCCCAGCAAAGTAAAGCCTCATTAGTGCAGAATCAAAGCTTTAGCAACAGCAGCTGAAATAGCTCTACTTACTACGTCATAACCTGTCGGTGCTCGATTCCGGGATGCAACCACACCAACACCCGTGATGGGATCCATCGGCAAGTCGGGCAAGGCATCTGAGAGGTCTCGCACTTCAGGCATTATGGACTGATCCTGAAAGAAAGGAGCAGAATTAAAGGGCTGCTCGGCAGCACACCACCAGCAGAAGACAGAGAGCACCCAGAGTCTGCATGCATGCCACAGTGCCTGTGCTGACACACCACAGACTACCAAGTTAAACACAGTATTAGGCCAGACACACCTTCTGCAGTTTCATTTGCTTTTGATAAGAGGGTACATTTGTGCAATGCCCAACAGGCTTGGAATTTGGGCCAGCAGCCTCTTCTGAGATTAATTTTGTTGTTTCTAGGATACTCAGCATGGGCTGGTCTCCATCTAGCAATGATGGGAAAACCCAAGCTCAATTCCCTTCCCTCCCAGAGAGCAAATTTCATCCCTGAGTCAGGCTGGTTGAAGCAGCTCTGTCATTTTAAACAGAAAGAAATCTGCTCCTAATGGCTTCACTGGGAGGTTCCCCATCCACTATGGGTGTTAGACACATGGGGGGGGTTCCCCTACAAGTCTTCGGTCCCATTGCACCCTCCTGAACCAAACCATTTTCATGTAGCAGCACAGATGTATCTGGCGCTGTATGCAAAATCACGCTTGCTGCAGAGAGCCTCAACACCAGGGGAACACAGATGAAGCAGCACAGGATGGTCTGATGCAAAGCAGACAGAGGCCTTGGTGAGGGCCTGAGCATCTTCCAGGCGAGGGGAGACATCACTGAGTACTTCATGGGAGGGAGATATGCGGAGGGGGATAGAAGCGGGTAAGACCAACCAATTCCGGAGAGATGCTGTTGCAGGAAGCACGAGGAAAGGACAAGAGAGCTGCTGAAACAACTCGCTGAGGAGGAGGAGGAGGAAAGGTGCACTGCCTCAGCACGTGATCTCCTGCAGAGGCAGCCAGTCAGGGCAAGTCTTCTCTGGCTTTCAGGCAGGAATGCCCCAGGAAACCACCCCCCACGAACCCAGAGATAAAAGGGCAGTGCTCTGTGTAAACAAGCATCACTGCTGAGCAGCCAGACAAGCCGTGAACCAGAGCTACCTAATTCAATTCCCTCCTCAGAGCAATTAAACCCCAGCATTTCTAGGCCATGTAGATGGCTGGTTACTTACTGCTTCTAGAAAAGGCAGAGGTGAGTGCTGGTGCCAGTGGGACCTGGGTTTACACTTCACAATGCCCAGTCTGAACAAACACCGTGCTGCAGGCAACAAGAAAGAGCAAGTCTGGGCCCTATGTAAATAATAATAATGTCACATGAACAGCCAGACTACCTGAGGAGTCCAGAACAGAAAATAGCAATCAGTAATGGTGAAAACACTATTGATGATGAGCCAAACCCAGGAGAGCTCTGCTTTGGTACCTAGACAAGCATCCAGACCCACTTTGCTTCCTATGCAGTCTAAGCCTCCAAAGCACAACTAGAAGTGCACCCTGAGCCATAGGGGCTCACTGTTCTCAGGACCCTGCTGCAGGAACACTGGTGGCACCCGGCACAGCCCAGACAGACCCCGCGCCCCTGCCTGCACTGCTCTACCAGCTCATCCAGATGCCTCCCAAATAATCCAGAACCCATTGCCTAAACGTGCAGTACCAAGCAAAAATAATGTGAATTTAACAAAGAACTTACAATCTGTTCTTCATACAGACGCACGTTTTCTGAAACCTTTCCAAGTCACTCTCAATAACATGATGACTTGTTATTACACATTGGGAGGAGCTGGACGATAATGAAAACTGATATGAGCTTCTCTTAGGCCATTTTGAACTCAAATCCAGGTAAGTGATGATAATCCCCAGCACGCTAAAAAACACTGCGCGGCAGGTCCCAGCAAGGCTGCAGCTGCACCGTGGGGAAGCAGATCTGCTCCCCCAGCGCCTCTGGCCTCCACCAAACCTGCCCCGACGAAGAACTGGTTTGCTCCACAGAGGTGGGGGAGCTGGGTCAGCTGGAACAGTACTGACACCTCACCTCAGGAGGGGAAGCAGAGGGGCTGTGCCCTCTCAGGCCCTGGGAGAGCCCAGGCGGGCAGGAAGCCCCTGGCGCTCCCTCCTCCTCCTCGGCAGCAATGACGGGGCTAGGGACCCACACTGGAAGCTGTTGCAGGGGGGCCTAGCTGCCCCGGCAGGAACCCCAGCAGCAGGGTCAGCCTGGGAGAGGCTGAGGACAGGTCCCTGGGGGTCCCCCGCACCACTGCAGGAGAGGAGAGGGGTGGGTGCCTCTAGGCAGACCCCTCACCCTGGCGGCACCCCATCCTCAGCGGGAGGAAAAAGGGCACCTTTGTCGTCGGAGCCGTTTGCAGTCCCTCTCAGCGCAGCAGGGGGAGGGGAAACAGCATCAGTCTTCACTTTGTGCTGGCTCACACAAAGCCCCTCTATGGCGGTGGTGGCGGCTAAGCACGGAGAACAGGGTTTTCCGCCTGGAGAGGGCGGGAGGCGGAAGCCACGGGGTGAGATATGATGCAGCACCGGCGCAGGGCCCAGAGCAGCACCCCACTACAGCCAGGACCAAGCTGAGCTCCCTGCGCCCGCCATCACCGCAGAGTGCCCAGTAAGCCTGGCACCTTCCTCAGCCAGACCCTCGGAGCACAGCCTGTGCCTGCAGCCAGCAGGGATCAGTGGGCAGGCGGCACATCAATCCAGAAAACAAACTCTGGGTCTCTGATCCGCATGGTGCACCCTGTTCCACAGTGGGAAGGCTTGGGTCAGCCTGTGCCTGGCCACCACAGCATGGCAAGGCTCTGTCGTGCCAGACCAGCCACTCAGGGCAGCTTCCTGCTGTGCGGATGGCACTGAGGATGCATCTGGAACAGATATGGAGCAGCAGCAATTCGTTTGCACACTCAGATAAATATTTTTGTGAACTCTGCGCAGGTCAGAGGGGAGTCTCTGGCTGGGCAATCATACAGATGATTAGTTACATTGCACTTCTCCCCCAGGGTGTCTGCAAAGTTTGGTTTTTTCTATTGTGCCTTTGAACTTAAAAAATAAAAAAACAAACAGTGAAAGAACAGATTAAATTAAGGAGCAGGATTCTATAAATACTCCTATTAGACAGCTTGTTATTTTAATTAGATTCTCTTTAAACAACTTGAGTTTCACCTACATGCCCACCTAACATCATGGTGGCTGAGAACTCAAACCAGCTGACCAGGAGATGGCCTTTCACCATCCTGTGCTAAACTGTGTTTGCCGAGCCCTGCCGAAGGGCCTGTGCCGCTCCACCCACTGCAGGTTTATTCTGGGAACAGCCCAAAAAAGTTAGAAGAACATTTTTTCCCATTAGCTAGGAGCATGCTCCCTGGAGGCCATTCTCAACTGCAGGGCCACATCCAGCCCCCAGCATGCCCGGGCTGCTAAGGGAAGCCGGATGCGGCCCCGGGGCAGGAAGAAGCTTCAGAACCCCATGGGCCCGCTCAGACAAAGCCAGCGGGGAGAAGGACAAAGCCAGCAGGGAGAGGACGTGCCTCCACCAGAGAAAGTCACCATGCATCCTGCCAGCACCAGTCCCGAGCAGCGCACGGCAGAGCGGGATGGGATGGCTGCAGGACAAGACACAGAAAACAGGCTCCTGGCACGCAGCTGCCACGCTGCTGGCTTTATCCCAAATGCTTCCCACCCCCTCGAACTGGCCATGCTGCCAGGCAGGAGGGATGAGTGTCCCAGGCATCTTGATGCCTGGAGCTGCAGGAGAGGCCTTCAGGGACTCTGCCAGCCTCTGCCACAGCCTTCTCCCCTATCTCAGCCAAGGCCCTGCTTTACCACCTTTGCTCCCTCCTGCCCAGGGTTTGGGGGACCACTTGCTCTGTGTGGTACCAGTCCAGGCATGGCCTGGCCGACCCCACCAGGTACCTCTGCAGGCGCACAGCACAGACCCCAACCCGCTCCCTCAGCGGCACAGCAAGGCCCCCTCCTTCAGCCCAGCAGAGATGGCTCTGCGGGCTGCAGCCCAGAGAGGAGATAGCAGTGACTAGAGTTGGGGTGCCCTGCAGCAGGCAGGCTCCAGGCAGAGCTGCCGATCAGGATTCTAGAAGTCTTTGCACTGGGGAGTTTGAGGCCAGGGGGCTGATGGCCTTTTACACAAACCAGAGCAAGTGGCACTCTGTCCTGTCCTGCCACCCCTGGCTGCAGAGGCTGCCAGCCTTCAGGGCATGCCACCAGGAACGGGCAGGGGAGATGAGCAGAGGAAATGCAGGCAGCAGTCAGAAAGCCACACACATACAGCCCAGCTGGGGTCTCAGTTTGATCCATTATCACACAACACTCACTGGTGCTCCGCTCTGGGTCCTCCTGCTGCAAAGTACCTACTCTCAACACACACCCCAGGTCTGCTTCCTAGGAGATGTCTAACACAGGGGCTGTGTTGCCCTGGCAGTGCGAAGCCCACCTGCCAACTGGCAGTGTGGCTCCAGGCAGCTACCTCAGCACCATGAACCTCACACCCTGTGGAGACGGCAAAGCTGAGGGCAACCCATCACTCCGGAGGGTGCCATCTTGCAGCCCACACATCTCCCCTTCTCCCAGCATCCTCGGGATTGTCTATGTCCTTTTCACTCGCTCCCACCCATTTTCCTGCTAGCTCATGTCTGCTTTTATTAGTTTACCCTAGGCATACTTTTCTGCTGGCTTCACTGTCGGCTTCAAGTGTGCCACTGAGGTGACTGCTATATATGCATCCCAGCCAAAGCCCAGCAGTGTGTGTGGTCAAAGGAATACATTTTCAGAAATTAATGTATTCTTGTGAGTTCATAGAGCATTTTTCCCTCTCAGTGCTCCTTTCCCACAAGTTAGGCAAGTTCAAGGGCTGGTGGGTACATGATCACATCAGACCCAATGATGTATTTGCTACAGAAGCATCATGCTGCCAGCAAAGCGGGTCAAGTTCTGAAGTTAAATAGCAAAGGACTTGTAGTTGAAGGAAGAAACAATAAGACCATTCTCTCTCCAAGCCCTGCACTTTGATATTGACTTGCTCTTCCCACAGACAGTAAAGTATGAGCTAAGGCAAAACAGGACAAAAATTATCAACTGCCTCGCTGAGTTCCTACACCCTGCAGGAAATAATCCTATCAAATCAAAGCAGGCACGTTACTAAAAACCTTGCTCACATGCTCGAGTTACTGCTCTATCATTTTGAAAAAGCAGCAGGTACTGCTAGCACAACGCAGGTTGCTTAGAAGTTACACTGACACGCTCCTCTGCACACACGGTCCTCCCACCGCATCCGGGAACAGGACACAGCCCCGGCCAATTTTCTATTTCTGTTGATGGAATGGGACATAGTTTCAATCAGAAAAACAGGAGACTGTGGCAGGACACAGGGTCAGGGCCCCGGAGGCCTCCATCACAAGCAGACAGAATTTCAGTTTCGCATTTCACCCCAAAGAAAGGTATGTCTGGAATCACCCCTTGCACCCAGGCTCTCATCTTCAAGACAGCTGCCCCATATCAGTTGTAAAATCTCTACATTTTTTGACTAAACTGGATGGAAACAGGAACTGAAATCACAGAACGTGCAAAACTGAGATCTTGTACTGCTTCACAGCACTTCTTACTATGGACACACATTTTTTTAGCACGTCCTATTTCAAACCAAAATAGGTTTCCATACATAGATGACCTTGCACCTGGGTAGCAAAATTTAAATGACATTCAGGTGTTATTTCTATCTTGGCACATGCATGAATGAGTCCCAGGGGTCTACAGGAACCCTTCAGCCTGGGATTCACTTTGTCAGAGCAGCATGGACTACAGGACTGAAGTGTTGTCTGTTTTATTTCACACCTCCTGAAGCTCAGCCTAAGCCTTTGTCCCAGCATGATGAGAAAATCTAGTGGGTAAGGCTAGCTCAGTTAACATTACAGGGATGACACTGCCAACCTGCCACATGATGCGCGGGCTCTGCTAAGGTATGTGTTAGCATGGTCTAACTCAGGTAAAATAGAACACATGATGGAGAAACCCAAGTTTTAGCCTGACCAGCTGAGCATCTGCTAAAGGCCAGCCTGTCTTGCTTCAGCTGAAGGGCTCTGCTTGTGGTACCACCACCACGCTGTGAGAACCCCAGCTCAGAAAAAGCACGGAAAATACTTCAGCTTGGTGGGTCTCGGAGAACCTCTCCAGAAACCGCAGCAGAAGGTCACAAGCCTTGGTAACGCAAGGCACGAGTACATAAGGCACAGGCTGCTCAGAACCACCGCTCAGGCCCGTGCTGCAAAGAGAGTGCCTGCGTTACCGCCTCCAGATACCCAGAAACCTGGCAACAGCCGAGAAACACGGGCACCAGCTGAACCCATGCTGTGAAACCCTGCAGCAAGAGACCATGTGAAACACCGGGGTTTTGTTACCCTCTCTAACCAGTCACTAGTAAAACGTGCAGTAATCTCCCGAGCAGGTCAAGGTCACCAGGGCTTCGCCAGACCGAAGCCGTCCCCACGGCGGGCACCCACCCAGCGGAGCCCAGCGGTCCCCCTCGGCGCGCAGCACTGCGAAGGCGCGGCCTCCCCGCGACGCACGGCCCCGCAGGCCCCCGCCCGGCCCTCCACCGCGCGCAGCCGGGCGCCCCGGGAGGGCTTTGCCCTGGCCCGCACGCCGGGGCCCTGCGGCCGCCCCGAGCCGGGTGCGGGGCCCGGCCCGCCCGCCTCCCCCGTCTCCCCCCTCGGCCGTGTGAGGCCGCCGCCGGGGGCCCACTCTCGCACCGCCCCGCCGCAGCCCCGAGCGCCCGCCGGGCCCGGCCCCCCGCCCGGGAGCGCCGCGGCTGCGCCAAGGGTTCCGCGGCGGGTTCGGGGACACTTAACTGTTGCCCGTGCGGCGGGCGGCGGGTCGCGACTCCCCCGTCGCAGGCAGAAGCAGCTCCTCATCGCCCGGCGAGGCCGGCGCGGCCCGGCGGGAGGAGCGGCGGTAGCGGGGGAGCGGCCTGCGGGCCCGGGCGGAGCGGGGCGGGGAGCGGCGTGCAGGCCGCGGCCCGGCCCCGCGCGGAGCCTTACCCGGCGGAGCGCGCCGTGCCGGGCCCGGGGAGCGGCGGGGCCGGGGCCGCAGCAGCACAGCGCAGCTCGGGCTCCCCGCGCCGCCGCCGCCGCCGCTGCGCAGGCCCCCGCCCACCCGCGGCCGGTCCGCGGTGCGCAGGGCCCAGAGCCCGCCCCGCCCCGGCGGCACCGCGACCCCGGCGGCACCCACCGCGAAGCGTCCTGCCCCACCGCGTGCTCGGGGCCACTGCCCCGGCCTCAGAAAATTAAACTTCACAGAAAAAAAACCCAGACCCGGCGATTCCCCTGCTGACCTCTGCCTGGGTAGAAACTTCGCCCCAGCTCCTGCTGGGTGGGGGTCTGCCCCGGCCTCCAGCTGTCTGCCTGAGCCTTTGGCAGGTGGGCAGCGCACACGGGGAAAACCAGCTAAACAATTGTAATTTGGTCAGTGTAACCTGAAACAACCTACACCCGGGAAATGGCAGCTGCTGTGGACTGACGGAGGACAAGTCGTGTCAAACCGAGCTAGTTTTCTTCTCAAGTCCCAGGGGTTAGGGGATAAGCAGTGTTGGGAGCTCCCTTGGCTTCAGTAAGGTCCTCGATGCTCCCTCACCGCCATCTGGAAAACAAACTAAGCAAACACAGCCCAGGGAGGGCAGGGCTAGCATGCTGGCTGGGTGACCAACAGCCGTTAGGGGTCCACTTGCAGCATGCAACATATCCTGACCTGAAGGTCTGCTGAGTCTGGTTCTGCTCAACGTTATCACGTGCCAGTGATGAAATTGAGAGTGCGCTTAACTGAATTAGCAGGTGATGCAAATCACAGCATAACCTGGAACAGTAGCATGGCCTGTAGCCATAATCACATGAACTAATCCTGCAGCTGTCCTGCATTTAGTTTTGAGCACCTTACCTCAAGGAAGGTCATCACTGATAATCTGGAAAGCAGCAAGATTGGTGCAGGGGTTGCCTTTGATGTGAGACTGAAAGAGCTGGAGCTGCTAATTTAAAGAAAAAGAAATCCCGGTGTGAAGAATGAAATAAAGGAGGGAGGAAAGCATTAATTTGTAGATGAATCAAAGAGGAGAGCAGTAACCTGTTTTCCCTGTCCTTTGTGATAAACTCAGAAGTGATGGGTGTGAAGTGCAGCAAGAGATTTGGCAAAGGTACAGTGAAAAACTTCACAATAGCAAAGGCACGAAACATAGCCTGGTGAGTTTTTATCACTGGTCAAGTTGAAAGCCCTCCTAAAAGCGCTTATCAGACATTACTCGGCTGTTCCCTTGGGGCACAGACCAGGTAAGTTTGTCTCCTGCATCCTTTCTAGAGCTGGTTTCCTTTATTTTCCATGACATGCCTGATCAGAACCATGGTTTCCTTTGTGCTGGAAACTTGGCCTCTGTGATTTAAAAAAAGGAAAAAGATCTCGCTCCAGATTTGCTCCCACTTGTCCCCTTTTGACCTGACAAAATCAGGTACCACCTGAAAGGGTGATGCGCTTAAATGGAGGTCCATCACTGTTGTTATAGGGTGATTCCTTGTCTGATATTCTGCCTTTAACTACACTACTAATTCCCTGTTTTATTCCCCTCTCCCACTTTCTTCTTGTTCAGGTTTAGTCATCTATTGAGTAGCTCTGTCCAGCCTGTTCTTTTCCTGCCTGGCTAGCTGCTGCTTCCATCCTATTTGAACTCTCTAGGTATATCCCCGTAGCCAGGCTGAACTGAGCAGGAACAGTTGAGCAAACAGCCCTTCTCTTTTCTTCCACGGGTGTCTCCGGGCTGCATTTGCATCTATCTGGCTCTCATTGAGGTAGGTAGATGCTCAGCTGACCGAGAGTTTCCCATGAGCCCAGCAGTGGCTGGTCAGTAGTTGCTGAGGTGCCTGTGGAGTTGGTTACAGCTAAGGCCCAGGGGAGTTCTTGGGTTTGATCCTCAGGGTTGTTCTAGGCCCTTGCTCTTCATCCTGGTGTGGTCAGACTTCTTATCAAGAGAAACACTATGAGCTTTTATTAGTTAGTGTTTGAGAGGCTTGCCTAGAGAATAATGTTTGCACTAGTGTTTTTGTATGCCTGTCCATAAAGCAAAGTGTTCTGCAGTAGCAGAACCCTGGGTACAACCCTGGGAGGGGACCGAACTTTCCTCCTCTTCTGGCTGGTGCTTCTCCCCAGTAAAGCATTTTTGACTGGTGCTTGCTGAACCACGGTAATAACTGGGTATTCTTAGCTACAGCTGTATTCCCCTACTGTTCGACCAAGACTTTCTGGCTTCTACCGCATACAGCCCTGATGGCTGGTAGTGGCTTCTGGATCCAAAGATTTAAAAAAAAAAAATTAATATATATATATATATAGTGATAAGGAATACAATGCATTTTTTTGATTTGGAGAGTAATTTAGAGAGAAGGAAAGATGATGCCTGGTGGAAATGAGAAATATATGTCCCATACATAATATATGCCCCTAATGCCCTATTACAAATACAACAAGATTTCCTGAACTGGAGAAGTTGTTACACATTACAGTGTGCTAATGCTCCCCCATGGAGATGCTGATACTGAGAGAGTCTTTAGTGTAATAATATTAAAAATCCTAGAGTTTCAATAAGATCCTCCCTGCTACCACGGCGATAGGAAATGAATTGATTCCAAAGGAAGACTCTAATTGCTGCTTAGTATCCACAAAATATTCTAAGATTCACTGCAAACATATATCCCAACATGTCTGTGGCATGATCTGCAATAACGTTTTTTCCAAAGAGACAGTCACTTTCCAGCACAGTTTAGCTGCTGCTTCAGTTTTACCCTCAAGAAGCTGCCCGAAGCAAGCACCGTGCTGCCCAAGGGAGCGAACGTCTCTGCTGCAGCCAGGCAGGCCTGCACAGCTCAGGGCAAGTGCTCAGCGCTTCTGCTTATGGAGACCTTTAAACCTTGGCAGAGTTTGGAGGCTGGGGAAAGGCACCATTGTGCTCTTTCACAGAGCATAAGCACAGGCTCTGAATCAGCAAATACTTGTACACTTGGTATTAGGTACATGAATAACTATACTGGAGTTGGTTAATCTACCAGTGTAAAGTTACTCAAAAGCATAAGTATTTGCAAGTATAATGTTTTCCTCTGAATATTTTACATAAATCTTTTTCAAAATGCATTTGTTTACTTCTGTTTATTCAGAGCATGTCTTTTCTCACGAGTTCTGTGGTCACGTACATGCTGTCCAGTTTGTACCAGTGTCTTGTTTTCAGGAGGCTGAATAGGAGGAATTTAAGTCAGTCTTGGCTACGGTACTGGAGCTATGGCTGGACAAACACAGCTCGCTCATCCTCGAGTGGATGGATGCCAGAATTTGCATCCTTCCAAATAAATGTGTGTGCTAGCTGGGATTGTTAGCGGTGTGGGTCGTGCTCCTTTTGTGTTACTCGACTCTGTTCAGCCACAGCAGCACAGCTTAGCTGGAAGGGTGGCAACTACTGGTGGCACTCCTTGGGGCTTGATGCTGGGGACAGCACTGCTTCACACCTCACAGTGGATTGCTGGCAGCATTTGCAGCAGTGGTGAAGATGCCCAGGGACCTGTTCCTGCAGCCACTCCGGAGGAAGGCGAGCACTGCAGCTGGCAAGCTCATCCCCTCCTGTGCTGGCCACAGCAAGGTCCTACTCATTGCGCCTGCACCTTGTCATCTCCATGGGGAGAGATGGCATGGAAGGGGCTGTGGCTGTTCATGCAGGAGGGCAGAGCCTGTGTTGTGGTGTCTTCAGTCCCAAAGCACATTGAGTGAGCAGCTGAATCTGCTCCTAGGTGAGAGGCTGAGCTAAGAGATTTAAGTTGAGCCCCACCACCCTCTTTACATTTCAAGCATAACGTAAGAGTAAAATCTGTCCATTCCCAGACAACACTTTGGAAGAGCAGCATAGCACAGGTTTCTATGCTTCCCATAGAGAACAGAAAAAAATACAGAGTCCTCATTTATTATAAGCAAAATCTGTGCTGAACTGCTGTCTGCGATGCACCACTCTGAGCTTGCTCAGTAAGGCACAGCATAGGTGTTGGGTGCTGTGCTGGTGCCAGGATGGGGATGTGCAGTACTGCGGGCTAGCACAGGGGCACTGGCCCAGCTCTGCTTCATGTGCTGCTCCCAAGGGGGAGCAGGAACTCCTGGCAAGTGCTGGTCGGGCTTCACCATCAAAAAAGGATCCCAGTTTGCATGGGGAAACACTATGACAACCTGTAAAGGATCCTGCATCTTCATCCTGACTGTAAGCTCAAGCAAGCCCTTGTTTGTTTAAAATCCTTTATGCTGCAGGAATTCATCTCTCTGTAGCCACATTTAGCACGGCAGTGAAATATTGCTGCATGCACCATTTTTTCCATGCTTGCCTTTAGAGAAAAATCAGCCTAGAGTTTAATTTTGTGCTGGAGCTGCTGCAGGTCAAGGCTCAGCTGCTGCCTGGTTTTAAGGTTTCTTGGAGGTAGGTTTCACCTGCTCTAACTTAGTGCACCAAAATGTCTCTTTTCAGCTACAATTTCCCTTCTATATTTCTATTTTAAGTTTTGATTATTCTAAAAGAAATTCAAAGGTCCTCATATCTCCTTAAATTCAGGCACCTCTAAGTGGGAAAGGCATGGCTTTCTATCTATCCCCATTAGACACCTATCCCCAATTGCTAGGGTGTTTTGAAGGACAGCAGCTGACAGGGAGAATGAGGGAAGTGTGCAGCTGCAGACCAAGCCCACCCTGAAAAGGCTCTGGGTGGTTTTGTCTCTAACAACACCCAGGCAAGGTTTGCCAGAAACCCCTAGAGTTAGTGAACCTCCATCCTTCTATTCCTCAGTGATACCCAGAGCCTGGGGCATGCCACTGCCCTAGCAGCAGATAGATAACAGTAGAGCTAAACCACTAGGTTTAAAATAGTGGCAAGTTCTTAACCAAAGCAAATAAACCACTCCAGAGGTTTTTAAAGACTTGCAAACTGTGCAGTAGGCACCTGCTTTCTACTGGGATGCATGGGGGGTGCTTTTTCATAAGGAGATCTTTGAATCACTTCAGGTAGCAACATGATCCTGAGAAGAGATGCAGGGATATTTCAGGAGCTCACTGTAGTCAGAAACCCCCAGACCACCCACTAGGTTTCACAGCATTTTTGCGTTTCATTTTGGTTTGAATAAGATCTAATCTTTTGTTCTTGTTCAACGAGGCTGTGTAATATTTCCTGTAGGGAAAATAGCTCACTATTTTACTGCTGCAGTCCTCATTTTTGGCTGTCTGATGCACCTTGGTGCACGTTACCACTGGCAGGCCAGGCTGCAGCCCAAGCAGAGCTCCTCACCAGCTGGACCAGGCATGCCATGGCCAGGCAGATACTTGATAGTCCAGTAGCCCTCACCTCCGAGCTGCATTTTTGGCTCCTTGCAACAGCAGCACTGACTCTTCTGTCCCTTTCAGTTTGGTCTGGCCACAACACTGAGGGAGCATGTGACTTCAGCCAAGGTTAAAAGACATAATTTCTTAATTTAAGCTGAAGAGTGAAAAGGCACACAGCATCACCACATCTTTTTGGCTTTGGGGCAATGCATGCAAATCTCAAGTGGCAGGCTGGAGGCCTGAGCCCATGGCTGGCGGCACAGCTCCGAGGTCTGTTGCCCACCCGCATTAAACCTCTCCCAGCTTCTGGCCTCACCCTCCCCTCCAATCCCAGCTGTGGCAGCCTGCAGCTTAATTAGCAAGCATGCTGCGTGACCTCAGGATGGGATAGAAAGTGTTTTTTAGAAGCACCAATTGCCTGTGTGAATACATGGCTTGCAGACACCTTCAGCCACTGCAGGATTGCAGCATGCACAGGGCTCTTTACAGCACAAAGCAGCAGCCGCTCTCGGCCCACTATTTATATATTATGGATCATAATATTTAAGTGGCCTGGCTATAACCCTGTAACTAGTTTTCCTTGACAGAATGAGTATTGCTCAGCACATACTAACAGCTGTCTGTAAAACACATTTATGAATTGTTCATAAATTTCCCAACCATGGCAAACCCCGTGTTGAGGCCCCCACACTGCTCCCAGAGCCCTCGCGGGCAGGTACTGCCTGTCCCCCTCCTGCCACCGAGGGCAATGCTGGCACTGGCAGCACCAGAGGTGAGGATCCCAGGCTGGTCCCTGGGGACCAGGAGTGGTGGGTGCTGGAGAGCCTGGGGAAGGGTGCTGAGCGTGCTCAGGCAGACCCCTGCCTGGGGAAGGCTGAGAGCCAGCCTGCTCCAGACAGGGATTGCCTGGCCAGTGTATCAGCATGGGGAATAAACAGCCCTGTTTGCTGAACAATGTGTCCTCGTCGGTGTTTATGTTCTGACTTTGGTCCTATCTCATGGACAAGGTCCCCTGGGTGCAGGACCACCACCTTGGACCTCGAAGGTGGGTGGACCTCCAGCAGAATGGAAATAACAGGCAGCTCGCTCCCATGCTCTGTTGCAGCTCCCATTGCAGCATAAGCAGAGTCCTGAGGAGATGCTGCAACTCATGCAGGAGCCTGCACACCAAAGGCAAACGCTGTATAGTGTTATCAGCTCCTCACTTCGCCCCAGGTCAGCAAAGCACTAAAAACAAGCGTTCAGTCTCAAGCACATGCTTAACCAGCTCCTGAATTACAGGAACGGCTGTAGGGTCACTGACTCAATGGCAGTCCCAAAGGAGCCCGCATATCTGCCTGTTGCAGTCAGACAGCCCCAACAGGAGCCACTGCTGCTGCATCCCTGCTTTGGCAGGCTCCTGCAGGGAGGGCAAGTCCCATCCCCCAGGGGATGTGCACAGTTGTGGGGCACATGCAGCTGTGGGGCTGGGTACCCTTGGATGATGCCTGCACCCTCGCTGCAGGTGGGTGGGCTCAGAGCCTGGCAGACATTGGGTGGAGGTAAGCAGGAGACCGGGGCTGGCTGTGCTCAGCTGGGTCCTGGGCTGCAGCTCTGACTCCTCTTCCTAAGAAGCGGATCATCAGACACCCCAAAACACATTGGCTGTGGGTGCAGGGGAGGCACTTACCCAGTTGCACAGTTTAGTGTCCTGCTGGTGCCTGCCAGCACTTTTCCAGGACCTTGCATGGGAACTGGCTCTTGCTGGCAGCAGACTTCCTCCTTTCTTGCCACACACATTTAGGAAAATATTGTTTGCAAGTATATTTGCTGCTTGGAGCATCACACTCACCAGACGTGAGTGAGCAGTGTCTGGAAAGTTACCAAAATAACCTTGGCAGAAAATTGCTCTGAACTGTTGTTTCAGGGATCCACTCAAACAGATGAAGTGATCTGGAAAAGGCACTATTCCTTGTTTTATTTCCCACTTACTTTCCTGTCCCATAGCTGTTACTAAAGAGCACTGATACTGTATAGGCAAGTCCTCATATTTGTATTATAGTCCCCATTTCAGGTATGATAGATGGAACACCACTGCACAACCCCACTGCTAGTGATAGTTGCGAAGTACATAGCGTCCAGTAACTGCTCCAGCCAGGGCTTGAATTCAGCCTTACACCCCTCCCCGCTGTGAAAAAGTTCAAGACATTCCTAATCTGAGGAGATCATCCAGGAATCCAGGAGGAAGGACTTTCACCAGCCCCCTTCTACGACAAGGGAACCAGAGCCCAAAGCATCCTGAGACCTGCCTGGGTCACGGGAAGCCACCAACAGAGGTGCACAGGGCAATGGCACCATTTAATGGCACAAGCCTGAAGCCTGGCTTAGTGAGCCCCATTTCAAGGCCCTGCAGCCAGGACCAGCCCTGTTTGTTCTGCAGGAACACCCCAGGACTGAGGTACAACTGCTGTTCTGCCTAAATAGGGGGCAGAACAAACTCCATGTGGCTTAATTACCAAGGAGAGCCACACATCCAGATCCTCAGATTATGAATAATAGCCACAGTGAGATGGAAACCTTTGCTTGAATAATTTTGAACAATGAACACATTTGAGGAAATAATGTTTTCTTTGCAGACCTCCTCTGATGAAATGTTACTGCTTGCCTGGCTTCCTTGCTGGGGGTGGGCACTGTCCTGCAGCGCTGCCCCAGGTCTGTGCCATTCGTGCTGCTGGCAGGGCAGAGGGAGCTGCACAGAGCAGCACACTGCTTATGGCTTTGACAAAGCCTTCCCTGCAGATACATGCAGGCAAAATCCACGGAAAGTGGCTATTAGGGCTGCAGAGCTGTTGTCCCAGGAACACACTGACAGCAAACAGCACTCAGATGACCGGGTGTTTGCAGGAAGGAATGCCAGTGAGTAAGTTAATAGGTGACCATTTGGCAGGCGGCACTGGGAAGTCGGTAACAGTTCAGCTGACTTTGCAAGACTTTTCCTAGGTGCAGCCCCTCCTCCATTTAGCCATGCAGCACCCCCAAAACAGCTCTAGTCTTCAAACTCTTCAAAGCAGGGCCACAGCCAGCACCCTTCATTCCTCTTAAACTGAAACAATTCACACACTGGTTAAGCTGCAGCCAAAGAATTAATGCCCCTGTTCCAGCCCCAAGCCATTCCCCCTGCCCTGCTTCCTATCATTGCAGCATGTGCAGAAGTGCAGCAGCACTGGGTAACGCCGAGGGCCCCGTCCCAACCCCTCCTGCAAGAGCATGTCCGCTCCCTCCATTGAAATTCCCAGGCCAGCTGGCAGCATTAGACAGTGCTGCTTGGCTCCTTGGCTACTGCAGCTTGTGCATATTAGCACCCCAGTGAGTTTCTCATCCATCTGACAGGACTCAGTGTAGATAACGATGCCAAAGTCGGTCGTAACTGGACAATTACAGTATCACTGGGAGATCAGAAAAATTGCAATTGAAGTATCCTTAATGACGAGGCCACAGGAACAGCGAGAGCCTCCTCAGCCTCTCCTGGCTGTCCCCAAACACAAGGTCACCACCCCAAGGCATCACAGAAGCCTTGGGCAAAGTCAGGATCCAGCCAGATGAATTACACAGCAAAGGACCAGAAATTGGGGTATGAGCTCAGAAGTGGGGTCTCCATGGTAAAACCTAAACCCACCACAGCCAGTGGCTGAAGCAGAAGCCCTGACTCTGCTGAGCTGTTCCGAGTCCCACCATGGTGCGACCGCAGGCAGAGCCTCCTGTGCGGGCAGCTACAGCAGTGGCAGGGAAGAAGCTGCACACTCAGCACCTGCTTAATGTCCTCCCAGCTTTATTGATACTTAAAACATCATATCTGTAGGATCCCTTCAGGAAAACACATTTAACAATCCTTACAAGGAGGGAGATAAAGCCAAAGTGAAGCGCATCAGCCAGTTCCCTCAGAAAGGTTTCTGCATTGCTGGCAAGTACAAGAGGATGGGTATCATGTGATGGGAGAATCTACAGCTCACCCAGCATCACTAATGAGAAGCCATTTTTTGAATACATAATTTGACATCCCATTTTATTTTCTTTCTAGCTTTGAGTTTACTCCTACGTAAGTTTGAAGGGATTTGTTCCACAATTACAGACCTGCACTTTCCTCAAAGCGCATCCTCATCCTGCAGACGTTTCTGAAGCAGGACTGCTCCCCTAGTGCCAAAACCATCAATTTCTTGCTAACCAAAGGGAGGTTCAACAAAGCCAGAGCTTTGCTTTCAGGGTGTATAATGTGCTTCAACAACACGATAATGAGCTGACATTATAAAGAGAAGGGCTCTTCCAGCTCCTCTCTAGCAGAGAGGATGCTTGTGCCAAGCATAGCTTTCATATGGAAAGTGGTGCATTTTCTCAATGTAAATATTTTAAGAACAGTGTTTTATAACAGAGAAAAAAAATCTCACCTGAGTTTAACAGGAAGGCCTGTTCACAGAGTTTCTTCTTTTTCTGTCAAAGATCTTGTTGCAGGATGCTCTGCTCCCTCTGTCTCTTGGGTAATTGTGGGATTTATTACAGCAACTTGTCTCATATTTCATTTCTTGGCTGTTCTGTTTCTGCTGCCGGCACTACCCTGCCCTCCGAGGAGGGGAGGAACTGGTGCATCAGTCGCAGCGCCGCACCAGCCTGGATGCCCACAACAGGCACCAACAAGCATCTTGCCAGGGCTCAGCGGGGCGGGGAACAGGTCTCTCTGGCCTGGGGGAATAGCAGAGAGCTCCCAGCTGCAGCAGCGCAGCAAGCTCTTGTGCAAGCTTGTGCACACATGTGTAAGCATGTGCACACGTGGAGGTGCTGGAGCTCTGCTGAGGTTGTGGGCAGGTATCCTCCCCGCCAGAAGCCCCTCACAGTACTGGAGCGAGGTGAGGGGGGGCTGGCCACAGCCAGGGCCAACACCCCCACCCGGACCACCCGGCAAGCCCATGGGATGGGACAGGCCCGAGGCCAGGCGGGGAAGCCAACCCACAGGTCAGGTGCAGCGGCTGCTGGCCGGGTCCGTGGGGATGAGGCAGGACCCAAGCCAAGCCGGCCGGCTGGTGAGGGTCTGCGGGGTCGGTGAGGGGCTGGGCCCCCTCAGGCAGCGTAGCTCAGGTGGGGGCTGAGGGCCTGGAGCTGAGCTTAGGTGGGCTCCTGGGCCCGTGGGGGGGTGTGTGGGCATCCCAGATGGGGCTGGTCAGGGCCATTAGGGCAATTAGTGCCCTAGGTTCTGGGTGGAGCTTCCCAGGAAATGCTGCCATCTCCCACAGGTGTGATGACCTGTGCTTGTTCTCAGTGTGACACAGGCTGTTGGGTGTTGCTGTGACAGCTCACCAAAGGAAACCCAACTACAGCTATACTCAGGGCACCCTGCTTGCCCTCTCTAGTGACACAGTGACAGGAGGCTCTGACCCTGTGTCTGTAAAAAACACCTAAACTAATTGTAGACAAAACTTTGCAAAGTCCCTGAGTTGTCCTGGTGGGTGGGATTCCCACTGCGCTCTGGCAGTGCCAGCTCGGCTCTGGGCAGCAACTGGAAGAGAGAGCGGCTGCCTGAGCATGAGGTCCTGTGGGCATTTAACAGAGGATGCAGTCGTTCAGCATCTCCCAGCACTCAGGGGGCTGCCCGGGCAGCTCATGTACCTGGACAGCAGGAGAAAGGGCTGAGAAATGCCTTGTCCTATCCTGCCCCATGTATTGCTGTTTTTGTCTTAAAAGTGACAGTAAAACAGCATCCGTATTACAGTGACATTAGCAGAATAGCTGCCACAGAGTTGCCTCCTGCTTTATGCTTTTCAGGCAGAGGCCAGCAGCAAGAGATCAAAAACTGTTTTTATGTTGCTTCAGAGCTGTGTCGGCTCAATGAGCCAACAAACCCTGCAGTGCCGGTGTGCGTCCTGCTAGCGCTGCTTAGCTCTTGGAGCATTAAATTATTGACAGGATGCTACTTGTGAACCTGCAGCACTCCTGACCCAAATACTCATCGTCACTAAACCTGGAAGACAGAAGTCTCCAAAATGTCAAATTTTCTGAAATATTCATGTTGTAAATACAGATGGTATAAAATCTCCAGCGAGGTTACAGCCTGCGTATTTACTTATGTCAGCTGCACTACCGAGAGTGAATGAGTCACAGCCACTTTATTATAAATTCACACGCAATAGCAAGGAAGGCGACGCATGATGTTGAATGGGCTTTCGGTGACACAAGCTCCTTGCATACATTGCTGCTTCCAGGAAAAAGTGCTCCTCTCTGGTCTGACACAATATTAACTCTGCTTTCTCCATTGCCCTGCTGGAAGCAAATCAAAGCTGCAGCATTATCTCCACAACAGAAGGTGCAACAAGCAAATGGGCATTAATCCTGAATAATGGATCCAGCAATGTCAGGGACAAGCCTCTCCCGCTCATGGGGAATGCAAAATCCTGGAGAAGGCAGGCACTCCTGGCCCAGCCTGGCACGGTCCCCAAACAAGGCAATCCCTTGGAGCTGCACGATAGAACTCTCCTTTTGCAGGAGTTAAATTCACCGCTGTATGGGAGAAGAGTCTCTGTCCCAGGAGGATGGATGTGTGGAAAGCTGTCTGGGGAAGGCCAGCCAGGCCCCTGCCCTCTGCCTGCTTCCTGAACCAGCCTCTGGAACACCTCCCAGTCCTGAGCTCCACAAGCCAGGTCAGCAGTGCATGAAGCAGCAGTGCTTTCCCTGGGTTCACCCCCAAAATGTGTAGTGATGCATTTTCCACAGTGACCTGACTCCCACTGTTAGCCAGAAACCTCCCATTTAAGTGGAAGTACAATTCTCCCTAAATCCCACCATCAGCTGTCAAAATGGATGAGTAGGTTTCAAACTTTCTCGTTTTGAGCCTAGCCTGTAGCTTCCCTTCCTGCTGCCTGAGTATTTGGGCCGGAGAAACAGTGGATCAAACCTGGGTCTATTGCAGTTGGGCCAGTCCCAGTTGGCACAGGAGTTAGCATGGGAGTCACAGGACCAAACTCCCTCTTCCTACAGGCAGAAATGCCTTCAGCACCTGCCTCATGGTGTCTTTATTCTTTTTAAGGACTCCATAGCATGACCATAGCAAGGATGGACCTCCACAGCCTGGTGCTGCTCTGTAGAGATGCTCATGCCTTCCCACCGCAGGGTTCCCTGGCCAGTGGTAGCATCACAATGCTGTCCGTGCTTGCTCAAGAAGTCAGGTTCATTCCCCCCAACACCATGGGGAGCTGAAAGAGTCACCATTTCCCAGGAGACATTTTGGATGGAAATGATGATGAGCAGCAAACTGGAGACCGCTCCTACCAAATGGTTTCACAGGTGTAATGAGGATGGGCTTGTGCAAGATGTGGGTACGTGTTAGCAGAGGATGCGTGTACCCACCAAGAGCGACCTCCTTGCACATAGGCTGTCCCATTCACCCGCCATGCAGAAATGTGCACGGGTGCTCTGCACAACTGCAACCCCAGTCCAAGGGTGCATAAGGGAACACGGCAGCAGGGCAGTGGCCCCATACAAGGAGCAGTGTGAAACCTTCCCTCGCCTGCGAGCAGAGGGTACAAAACGAAGCGCTCCAGCTGCCTGTGCCTTGCTGCCCTTGTGCAGTTGTCTGCCAGTTGTGTGTGCCGATTGCTATGAATGCCACCATCTGGTGTGCCACGTGGACATCATAATCTTTTCTTAATTACATTAGCAGTGCAATCAGTTACTGCATTACAAGGCCGGCGATGAGCTTTTAAATCTTGGTGGAAATCATAAATAATTGCACTAAGTACCAGGCGCCAGATGTGAGTGCCAACTTCAGTTGCTCTAGATAAATAGTAACCTTACAACAGTGTTAGATAACGGTCCAGTCACTGCTTTTCATGGCTTAACAGTGGCTGCACTCCCATTTTTTTACAGGCAGGCTCTATCCCCAGTGGTAGATTAAAATAACCCACAAACCACAAACAGGATTTTTCAAAATGTTAAGAATAACAGCAACATGGAAGAAAAATATGTTCTGGTTTAACACAGCAGAGTGGGTGGGTTCCAGGCAGCCCCCCCTCGCCATGAGCCCCTCATGCCACTGCTGGGGCTGGGTGGGGATCACCTGAAACCCAGCAGAACGGGGGGACACCTGGATGTACAGACACGGCAATGGGGCCTCCTCACCCTGCAGCAGCTGTGGTGGGAACGGAACAGCCTCGCGGGACCGTCCTGGGGGTGACACAGGCTGGCCATGGGGTAGGGCTGCCTGGGCTCGCCCCTGTGCTGGCTGAGCTGGGGCTGTGCGCCAGAAAGCCTTCTCATTTCAGGAATTTTTTTTTTTTTAGAAAGAGGTCATCTGAGTCACTGACTTTTTTGCCAACTTCTTTGGAGTCAGGAAACTCACTGTAACGATCCTGCCCACAACTAATGCACGCCTCGAAGGAAGAGCCTTCATCACGCAAGCAGAAGAACCTCACATGATTCCCAGCATCCCAAACAGGCTGCTATCCCTGTGGCTGTCCTGCTCCCAGGGAAGCACATGATGTCTGCCAGGAGCAGGCACCGAGGCTGGCTTTGCCATGGCCGTCCATGTGCCCATTGCCCAAAGGACGTGGCAGCTTGGCCACCGGCAGTTAGGAGGAACCAGCTCCTTGTAAGCGACTGTGGGATTCCCAAGCTGTGAGCACAGCTACATTTATCAGATGCTGTTTAGAAACCACCCGGTGCCTGGTACATCACCTGAGAGCTGCCATCTCCCCGCATGTAACCCAGCTCTGCACCAGCCCCGCTCGCACCCAGCACAGCCCTGGGCTGAGCCGAGGGGGCTGTCGTGTTTTTAGCGTCACTCCGAGATGGCAGAAAGCGTCACAGTGTGGCTGTGCCAGTGCTGTAGTTGTGACATGGGCATGTCCCCAAGAGTTGCCGTCCCCCTGGGGAGCTGGTGCGGGGTGGGATGCTCACCCCTCCACCGCATCCCAGGGGCTGTGGGCGAGGGCTGTCCCACTGGGCCCATGAGGAGAGTGCATGGTGGCACATTGGGATCCATCCTGAAGGAGAACAGGAGCTGATACCCTTGTGGTGTTTAAATAAGCAAAGTTTTTGTGCAAAGCAGAGGTTAATGTACTTTGTTGTTCAATGTCATGTTTATAGTGGATTGTTGGAGGAAAAAAAATGTGATTAATTGCCCAGAAACCCATGGATCTACAATTATTTGGTTGTTGTGAACAAATAAAGGGCTACAGTATTCATCATATTCAAATGAGGCAGTAAAATAAATGATGGCATGCCGTTTATGAACAAAACCTAGCCGTGTTCCCTCACAATCTGAAAATGTACTCGAAAAATTGTAAATGAGATACAGCCATTGTCGAGGGCTCACTGGTGATTTGTCTTTGTGTAATGTTTTGCAGTGCTGACCCATCACTTGCCTGTTTTAATTTATGTCACAATATGCACCTTCATTATGCACTTTATGAAAACGAAGTGCCAATTTGTAATAAAGACTTGTTTTCAATGAAATCTCCTCTTTTTGGTAGGTGTTCTGCTTTTCATTAGCACCCATTTCACCAGGCCTAGTTAAAGAGCACAGGTACAGACTAAATATGTCCAATCATTCATCATAATTTTGCTTTCCACTTTGTCACAGCTTGGGTATTTAAGGAAGATAGATGATACAAGATGTTGTCTCCTTTTCAGACTCTTTATGCTCTGGTAAGTGTGTCCGATGCAGAATTATTTTGCCACTTTATTATTTTCTAGTGAGTGTTTGTCACAGCCCGCTCTGCCTCTTGGTGCGGCGCTGGTGTTTGCTGTCACTCACCGCTGTCTCGCCAGCCGCAGCAGGGCTCGGGCCAGCGCTGCCGCCACGCTGCCCTCGGCTCCATGCACAGCTCAGCCTGGCACTGCGCTGCCACCGGCGCTGCTGAGGACAAAACGCTGGTGCCCGTTGCCCATTCCTTGGGGACCTGTTTCTTCTTACCTTGGGCAGCCATGTGAGGGTGGCGCTTACGCCCTCGGGCAGCTCTGCCTGGAAAGGGCGTTTCATGGTGCTGGGGGCTGCCTGCCCAGCCCTGACTCACATCCATCCCATAGACATCTCATCCCTTTGCTGCCTGTTAAGCCCATCCCACATCCTGCCCAGATGCCTTTCGCTGTCTGATGAGCCTTCATCACCTTGTGCTTCTCTCTGACCCTGGGCCACCTCAGCAGTCCCAGGTGATGGGACCACTGGTGGTCTGCTGCTCTCTCAAGGGCAGGCATGGGTGCCAGGTACTGGGGTTTGTGTTTGGTGGGACCTGGGGGACAGCAGGACTGAGGAAGTATGAGGTGCCAACACCAAGGGGAGCTGCTGTGCCGGCTTCAGCCAGGCACTGCCCCTCTGGCTGCCCACATGGCATGGTTGTCATCCAGCTGCAGGTACTGCCATGAACAGCTTGAGGCCTGGCCATCCCTGGCACAATGGGAGGCTCCTGGCACTCGCTGGAAGGTTTCCCCATGATGTTGCTCTGTGACAGCTGAGTGTCAATGAGGAATTTAAGGGCACTCCACAACGCTCTGACCATGCACGCCTTTACCCTGGAGAGCTGCACCATGCCTCAAATTTGGCTTCTGCATCCCTTTACATTGCTGGCAGCTTGGTTCACATTGTGATAGCAGCCCACCCCATGGCTGTACACGGATGGGAAAAAACACGGCAGAAAACTGGTGAGTGCAAGCTCCTTTAGGCAAGGGCTCTCCTCTGGGTCTGCAGTGTCTCTCGCTTCTGGCGAGCATCCTCAAAGGATGGACCCGAATCCTACACATCCCTCAGACATCTCCAACAGTTAAGGAGGGAGTGGCTGGTTCTGCTTTCTCTTCCTTCACAGACGATGACCACAAAGTGGGGAGAGCAAGCTGGTCTGCAGGCTGCTGCCCCTGGAGCACTGGGAGAAGACAAATGCCCCCAGCTCCAGGTGCCCAGCACCGCTGCACTCAGAGCAGCCTGCACCACTGGAGTGCCACAGCCACATGCCTGCGCCCTCGTGCCAGCCCGTGAGCAGCCATCCAGCACAGGAGTGCTAACAAGCTAACAAATGTCTCACAGGTTTTGATAACGAGTAGCGTGCAGAAGCCAATGCCCTGCTCCCCCTGCCCACACCTCTCTCTGACTCTGGCCCGCACGCGTGCTGCAGCACAGCCCCTGCCTGCACTCTAGGACGGGGCACATCCAGCCTTAGCACGCTTGGAAAGCTCTCCCATCCTTTCAGACCGGGAAAAGCTTTTGGCCTCAGCTGCTAAATAATGTGTTGTGCATAGCAGGAGCCCAGGAGGATGGCGACTGCGGATGTTGCTCAGTGGCAGGGCTGGCTCTCCCCCCAGCTGGCACGCAGTGGTGGTGGCACAGATGTGCGAGTGCAGATAGAGCTGGAGAGCAGAAGTGCCAGGAGGCTGGTGGCTGTGCCAGGGCTCATTGTGCTGCTGTGGAGGCAGCCCGGGATGTGTCACTGGTAGTCAGCTGCAGCCTGCTCGGGGCAGCAGCGCTTGCTCTTCGCAGCGCAGTCCCAGTGGCTGTGCATGGCTTGGGCGGCTTTGTGTTTTTAATCTGCTTGTCGCCACATTCCTCTCTTTGGTTCTTCCCAGCTTCTGCTTCCCTGGCACGTGTGCACCAGCTTGTCAGGACTCACCAAGTAGCACCAGGTATTTTCATCCATTCCTGCTACTGCCAGAGCCTTTATGTTCCAGGCACCCTGACTTTGCACATACAGTGGCTCTCCCCAGTCAGCAGAAGCAGAAGGGGAGAGACCTGAGGCTCCCCAAAGGATTCTTCTCATGTCTGGAGACCTCCTTGATATTTAGACACTCACCAGCAGATGCACCGGCAGTGCCCCAGAAGTTCTGGACAGGGAACAGTGTTTGCAGCACAGCAGAAAGGAGGTGGAATACATTTTGCTATTGCCCATGCTTACTTGGTCTGCCAAAATCAAGAGATCCACATTTAAATTCCTGAGTCTGTCAAGGATGAACAAATACAGCCCCACCAGCCTGGGGAGGTCCCCACACTGAGAGGCACTTTGGGATTGTGGGGCTGGGCATTTTCCTGTGGTACCTGCTGAGGTTCCCCCTGCAGAGCCCAGAGACGGCGGCTCGGGCTGGGGCAGTGATGGGGGGGCAGCCCAGCGGCAGGGAGCTCTGCCCCAGCTGTGGCCACTGCTGGGCCCCACTGCGGGCAAAGGCCACAACAATGGACCCCCAGCCTGGACTGCTCAGCAGGGATGAGGCTTTTTTTAAGGTGATGCTTTGAGCTAGGACCGGTGTCATGTGGGGAGCAGGGCTGGTACCAACCTCCATGAAAGGCTGGCTCCTATATCTCCTATATCTCCTGCAGCTCTTCACAAGTGGAGTGCAGACTGTATGAACAGGTTAATTCCGTTTCTAAAAGTGTGAGGAAAAAATTACCATCAGTACAGCTTCCAGTTCTGCTCTTTAAGTATCATATAATTTAGATTAACAGATATTTTGCAGATGCCAGCAAACTTGACAAGATATAATTATTTTTAACAAGAAAAAGTTGTTTTTTTGACTGCTAGTGAATGCAGGGCTGTTCCCAAACAGTGATCGTGCTGTGCATTGTGCCGGAGAGAACAACTCTTGCAGCAGAGCTGTGGAGGCTCCTTTTCGATTTGCATGTGGTATTTATGCTAATAATTGTGACTCCTGAAGATGCCCTTGAAAAGACTGTGCAATCCATTTCAGGGGCAAAATCTCTGAGTGTTTCAAACAGGCTCTTTTCGTTCCTAGTCTGCTACAGATGGGATTTGCAGAACGGTCACAATGAAACACTGGCAGCAGCCCAAGCGATGGCTGGGCAGAGCCTCCAGCTCCCTGGAAGAAATGACCCACTAATTAATCTCGACTGAAGAAAGAACAGAAAGAAAAGAGCAGGGAGGGAAGGGAGAGGAGGAGGAGGAGACAGAACTGAGAGGAGAGGAGAGGGAAGAGAGAGGCGGGAGGCAGAGGAGGAGAGAGAAGGGAGAGGAGGAGGGCAGAGGAGGAGGAGAGGGATGTAGGAAGGAGGAGCATAAGGCATTGCCGCCATGCAGCAGGTCCGTGTGTGCGGTGCCCCACGCGCGGCCTGTCCCCCGTCCCCGCACGCCCCGTCTTCCCCCCGCGTCCCCAGCGCCCACCCTGCGTGTCCCCGCGCCGTGCGTGGCGGCCAGCGACCACCAGGTGGCGCTGTCGGAGGCCGCCGCCGCTCGCTGCGAGGCCGCGGCTGTGGAACCCTCCCGGCACCGCCGGGAGCCACCGGTGCCCCAGACCCGCCCGGGACCTCCCGGAACTACCGGAACCCCCAGACTTCCCCCAGACTCCCGGGAACCGCCAGCACGCCTAGACACCCCCGCGGGACCCCTGGGACACCCAGACCCCATCACGCCCCTCCTCCCTCCCCAGACACATCCCTGGAACCCTCCCACACCCCCAGTCCCCTCCTCCGCACCCCTGGCTCCTCCCCGGGTCCCCCCCAGCCCCCAGCCCCGTTCGAGTGCTGTTCCGGGGAGCCCCCTGGCTGGGGAAGGGGCCACCGCCCAGCTCTGTGCGGAAATCTCGGCTCAAAGTTGTAATAAATGGTAAATGAAAATGTCTCAGTTGAAAAGATAAAGATCTCCATTAAAACATAGATAAATAAAAACTACATCCAGAGAGATTTGAAGGAAAGGATACCGGGTTGGACGAGATTAATTTTTTTAAAAAATTGTGACTATCCTAATGAAAACCCATCTTGTAATTTGTTTATGATTTTATAAAGATGCCAGAGGAAGCCACAGAGTTGCCTGCTCTGCGCCAGCACCATTTCCAGGCAGGTGGGTTTTTTTCTAGCAAACGGGGTGTTTCTTGCTGAGGACCACCAGGAAAGCACCAGCAGTAATGCATCCTGCAGTGCTGCAGCTCTTCAGCCTGACAATACAGAAACAGACGACTTTGTTTTCCATGTCCTAGAGTTCATCTGCGTGATTGCTGGAAACAGTTTGCATTTAGATCTCTCTGTGTAACAAGTCCGATGAGTAGATGAGAAGCAAAGGCAAAAGCAGCCCTTGGAGGAGCGAGACAAAGCAAACCCTGGGATGATTCACAGCAGGGAGGGAGGGAAGCGGGGCCATTCCCGTGCCCTGGAAAGTTGCAATCAGCAGCAAATAGAAACAGTGAAATATGGCTGCGCACTTACAGCCAACACCTGCACGGCTACAACCCCTTTATCGCCACTGTTTGGGCCACAGCCCAGTCAGTAATGACACGGGAATGATATTTATATTTCTCATGCAAACGATTAAATCTAAAAGCGAAGGAAGAAGAAGCGGGAGCACGTACATGTTCCTGCTGCCAGCGCCAGGCCAGGGCCAGGCAGGCATGGGGACCTCCGGCTCAGCACCAGTGCATGCAGCCTGTGAGCTGGCCCGGCCTGGCCGCCCGTGTTCTACTGCCTGCGTTCGTTGTCCCTGCAAATCCTGGCAGGTAAAACTTATTCTGCCTGCAGTGCAAATAACAGCACAGAAGTACTGATTAAAAATTAGCATGCCAGCCAGTCTAGGCTGAAGCACCCAGCCCTCCTCTGGAAGGAGCAAAGCCCACCATCCCACCACCACGCGGCTGAGCCCTCAGGCAGCTGTGCAGAGGGCAGCAACACTTTTTCTTTTCTTTCTGTCTTTTTTTTTTTTTTTTTTTAAGGAGAGCAGTTTTCCATCAGGGAAAGCATTTTCATTGAAATGACATCATGGGGATGTCAGTTTTGATGACACCTTTGATGGGAGAAAGATTAAACAATTTTTTTTCTTTTTAGAGTTGGTTGAACATTTTGATTTGATAAGGTAAAATATTAAAAATAAATACATTCACTGTTCTTACTTAAATTACTTTTGCTTAAAATTGCATATAATATTAAATATTTAGCATTATAATATATAGCCTATTGTATTTGATAATATTTTTATACATAATGAAACAATATATAGCCTATTGTATTTGATAATATTTTTATACATAATGAAACAATGTAAGATTATCAAGAAGGCAGCTCAGATGCTTCTAAATTAAGGTTTGGTGGGTTTGGTTTTTTCCTCTTCCATGGTGAATATTCAAGTTTTTCCCCAATTCACAAGGAAAATGGATTTTAAGGTGCCGGTATGTTCCATAGACCAGAAACGCTGTTCTCTGACCATTCCAAATCCCAGATTTTACTTTGGTTTCAGGGCTGATGTGGTTCCTGAGGCCACGCCAGCCCCGTGGGCAGTGGCACATTCCCCCACGCCACGGCTCGCTCTGCCTCTTCCCACCCACCGCGCTCCCCCTCGTTTTAGCACACGCCAGACTAAGGAGTAATGTTATGCAGAATGATCTCAAACCATTGCTTATTAATAATCGTGTATTATGTGAGATGCACGATATTGATTTAAACCCATGGGGCAGCTTTGGGAAGAGAAGGTTTAATTTATAGAAACACTGATGTCTGATAGCAATAAATAATTAGGGTGATTGCAAAAAAAGGGTTCATAGGGCACTGCCCTCCAACTCCAGCTGGCTGCTCTTGTCCTGCTAATAAATTGGTTAATAAAAGGAGAGAGAGAAAGCCTGGATTCTGGGGTTATAAAAACAAATGACATTTTTATGTTTAGTGGACAGGAAAGAAACGGGAAGGCAGAGAAGTCAGCCGGGTGCACCAGGAATCACTTTGTGGTTCACAGTCTGAATTCCTTAATGACATTCTCATTAAAAGTTCTTGCTGCCAAATGCTGTTTGCTTTCGCCTTCGGAACTGTCTGCATTAATAATGAGTAACTCTGCTTGGAAGTTATTTACATAAAGTATTGTTCTCATGTCACCACGCCGACAGCCTCACCAGGCTAGGGGAGGGGGACAACACCCAGGGAGCCCAGCACTTGCAGCCAGCCTGGCGGCAACCACCGCTGTGCAAAAAGCAGCACTCAGTGCTTCCAACGTGCGATTCCTCTCCTGCTTGAGCCAGCGACACCTGCGGACCAGGCGGCTGTGCTGGAGAAGGAGGAGCACAAGGGGCTCAGACCAGTGCCATAGACTGACCCCACCTGAGCCCCAAGCCCCCTGCTCACACCTGGCTCCCCAAGCAGGGGCTCTGGGCAGCGTTTGCCTCTTGCCCTGCACCGAGTTTTATGGGTGTGAAACCTCGCAGAAGACCAGGAGAGGCAATTTCTACACCCTTGGATATCCCAACCATGGAAGCAACTTGTTATTATCTAGAAGAAAAAGATAAGACCCTTTTCATATGAAACTGCTGATATTCTGGCAGCCTCTGCACTGAGACTGCAAGCTGAGCCATGGGGGTCCCAGCACTGCCAAGGGCTCACACTGGCTCTGTCCCCACCTCCTGCCTTGCTCCCCGAGGCACTGCTTATGCCGGGCCCACTGGCCATCCCCGGCCACAGCACCCACCCTGCCATACACCGTTGCCAGCTGCTGCCGTGGCCTTGTGTTAGCCCAGGGGTCACCACTCCATGTCCAGGCAGCACCTGGGGCAATGGTGCTCCAAACTGCAGTCGGGCAGAGAGCAGCCACCGGACTTTGCCCAATGCCAACACTGAACATTTTCTCCTTCAGTCTCAGCTGCTGCTGCCCCACTCACTGGCAGCGAGTTCCCTGTGCCCTGGCCGCAGCTCCCTCGTGACTCAGACACCACGTGGTGCGATAGCTGTGTGCCGCTTGGGCACAGAACCTGAGCTTGTGGCACCCTGCCACGGGCTTTTGGAGAGCAGGCAGCCAGATGCTGCCGTTTGTTCATGCGCTGTGGTAGCCGTGTTCGTCTGCTCTGTGTGTTCTCTGTAGCTTTTGACTTGGGAGAGGATCTCTGTGTCAGAGGCATTTGAGCAGTGTCCTCGGGCTCCTTGTTAACCTGAAGGATGCTGCTTCACCCCAACAGGAGCATTTTTTGCTGAACACGGGACTGTGGCACTTGGTGGGACAAGGAGGAGCCAAGCTGGCTGGGTGGTCTGTGTTCTAGCACTGATGAAGCTGATGGTTTCTGTCTTGGGAACACCAGAATCAGCTCTGTCTGCTAACTAGCGAAACTTTTTAGGTTTAACGGAGAGTTTTGAAGGTTCTGTAATGGATAAAGATTTTTAATTGGACTGGTCATGAGCATCACAGAGAGCCTGGAGCAGTGAGGACTGTAGGTGCGCTGCACACTGCCCTGCTTCAGGAGAGAGACATGGTGGGAGCAGACAATTACCTGCTGTAATGTCCACTCTTTGGAGTCACAGCACTGGAATAAGTCACCAGAGTCAGCACATGGCGCCTAATAAAGCGATTTCAGGTTTTATCATGTAACAGCACTGCCTATCACTGAAGAAACTGCCCAAACCGCACACACATGAGGACGTGATGCCGCACCCCAGCTGTGTGTTGTCCTCTCACACAGCTTTCTGCGTGAGGCGATCACTTGTGATTTAGGGTGCCTGCTTACGTATACGGAGTGGCTGTCCCTTCTCCCACTAACAAGCAATAGGACAAGAGGAAACGGTTTCAAGGTGCACCAGGGGAGGTTTAGATTGGATATTAGGAAAAATTTCTTCACCAAAAAGGCTGTCAAGCATTGGAACAGGCTGCCCAGGGAGGTGGTGAGCCTCCACCCCTGGACTGAAGGGATTTAAAAGATGTGTAGATGTGGCACTCAGGGACATGGTTCTGTGCTGGACTTGGCAGTGATGGGTTACTGGTTGGACTTGATGATCTTTAAGGTCTTTTCCAACCTAAACAATTCTCTGTTTCTATGATTCACAAGGCTGAGTTGGGAAGGCAGAGCAGTTAATGTGCCCATTTCTAGGGAAAGCATCCTATACCCTGCAATTATAGCAGGGGGACGGTAGTAAACAAACCTCATTTTAAAAGGTTATGCAAATGACTATCGGCACTGCAGTATCATCACTCTGACAAGCTGCAGACAGCTGAGGCTGAAGCACTATCCAGGTTTGTATCTGTCTCTTCTGGAAGCTCTTAGCTGTTTTACTGTCACGAGTGCAATTCTAACTGGGGCTTATATGTCTCTCAATAATATTATCATGTATTATTATAAATTTTGTTACTTACATTACAGTAAAAATAGCAAACTCCATGGGAAATAGGAGACCCTTTCACCAGGCAATAAACCAGTGCAAAACAGAAAGCCAGACCTCACCATTCGAGAGAGCAGTTAAAAGTGGGCTGGAAGAGGAGCCAGTTCCTGAATGGGAGGAGGTGAGACCGTTCCAGAATCTTCTGCAGAACAAAATTGTGTGAAAAGTCTAATTTCAGGTTAACATAAATTACTTATTTCAGGAAAACTTAAACTTTTATGTCCAGATTTTTATTTTATTTAGATTTTTAGTACAAAATTGAAACAAAATGTCAGGCTAAAGTGGAAAATTGAAACGTTCTGCTCTGAAAAGGTTGAGGCTGAATGTTTTGACCTTATCAGAAAAACTTCCCCCCCATCCCCAATTTTTCTTTCGGAACAATTTTTTGTCAAAGGCAACGTGTTCCTACAAAACATCTTGCTTCTGACCAGCTCGCATTTACTGACAGAGGCGGCCCAGCCAGGGCCCCCCAGCAGCTCAGCTGGCCAGCTGTGTGGTGGGAGCCACCCTCATCCCTTGCCCAGGGGGTCCAAGCTGCGGGCTTGGCAGGGCTCTGCCTCCCCACTCCCAGTGCTGGTGCTGGTGGCCACCAGTCCTGCAGAGCCGGTGCTGCACAGGGCGCTGCCCGCAGGAGCAGGACAGAAACACCCCCAGGTGTCACCCAGTGCCTGCTTCATCCCCAGCGACGGTGGCTCTGTGTGACGCGATGTGCCAAAGCATCACTGGGCACCTGCAGAGTGAGAATCAAGCCGTCCCATGCCTGCCCTGAAGCATCACTTGCAAACCCTGGCACTGTCACTATTTTTCCAACTGCATTCACTTGGCTTAACAGCATGTTTTACCTTCCCCTGCAAACCTCCTTGCTGTAGAGACCGAAACAGATGGAAGCCAACGCCCTGGCGGTGCCGGGGTTGGTGAATCCTTTCCAAGCGCTGTGCCAGGCAGGGCCCAGCCGTGAGCAGCACGGGACGTGCTGAGCCCCAGACCCAGCTCACCCACAGCCGTGCCAGGCTCCCCCGGTGACAGTCACCTGCCAAACTACTCCCTGCTCCAGCAGATGTTTGGGATGTTAATTTCCAGTAAATTTTGATGCATTATGTTTACTCCTGGTCTGACTGGCAGAGCTGTGCCCATCCCTGAGCGTGCGCTCGTGCATCACCTCCCAAGCAAACGCCGTGGCTGCCTTTGACTTGGCCGCAGCTGAGTGCCGTCGACTGCCTCCCCAGCGGCCTCACTGAGCCAAGAAATCACCTTCTGAGTCCTGCAGGTGTTTTCACTCCTGCTCCTGGCATGCTGTGCCCAGCTGCCCGAGGTGCTGCAGGCTTCCCCACGATTCCCCTGGCATGGCCATGGCCCCGCCGTGCCGCTGCCGTATGCACGCGGCCCTGGGGGCTCTTTGAAAACCGCAGCCTGGAGATTTGCCATTTCAGTTTCCTCAGTGATGCCGTCAGCTTACCTACAGCATTGTAGCCACCCCCGAGCTGACAGTGCTGCACAAACATAGCGTGGGGCTTCGCAGGTCAGCAATCAATAACCCGCGGTTCCGAGCGGGAAGGCAAGCCGGAGGTGACGTGCCGCCTGAAGGCGGGTGAACGCTGTCGTGCACTTGCACGTTGTGAGCAGCCGGCCCGTGCGCAGGCCGGGCACTGACAGCGTTCGCTGGGTGCCTGCATGCAGGGAGCCACAGCTGCTGGCAGGCGGGTGCGCAGCAGGTCCAGGCCAACGCACGCAGCAGCAGCGAGGGACCTGCACGTGTAGGTGGGCAGCCTGGGCAGGTGCCGTGGTGCACACGCGTGCACATGCGTGCACAGGCAGGCACCGTTGGTCTCAGCGGCCGTGCAGCCTGGCTTTCCCAGAGGCATTAGCAGCGCACTCGCCTGCCCGTTAGTCATCCCGGCTCTGCCCAGATCCCTAAGCCTTACCGGCGGTGCTGCTCCCTCTTCTGAAGGAAAGCTGTGCACAAAGGGCCATAAGAAATCGCCCAGATGCAGTGAAAGATTTTCGTGGCAAGAAATCAAATAAAATGTTCATAGTGATGAAGGGAAAAATAAAACACGCTTTCAGAAAATGGTCCTTTTCTTCTCTGTGCCTGGGAGGGGGGGCCTGAGGGGGAACACAGACAAAGGTGTCGAAGGTCTCAATCATCTCACCGCTTAATTATTCCATCTCTCAGAAGGCATCTCCAGGCAATTAGAATAATCATTCATGCCTGTGCTTTACCAGGGACTCTTGCATTCTTCCTGTGAAGCATCAGAGCTGGATTGTAATTTTTTTTTTAACTTTAGCGGTGACCTGCAACTAAAGGAAAAATAAAAGTTTTTTGAAATATTAGTTTAATAAGACATGAGAATAATATTAAGGATATGAGCCTCCCTTATTTATTATTTATATGTATAGTGTGATTTAGAGATGCACTTGAACCAAACAAGTCACTACCAAAGAGTGGATCTATCTCTCCATATATATATTAAAAAAACCTACAATATTCGCCTGGAGATTCTGTCCACATATTTGGAGATTGTGATTTAACATACACAGTTTATCAAGGCTGGTGTGCTGCACAGAGAGACTGGAGTTTTATGTAAGGGTATAAATAATCAATGCACATAGCAACTTTAAATTACTGCTAATGTGTTTTACTTATGTTCCCACTAGAACGATATGTGAAATAACAGGGAGTTGCTAGGCACACACTTGACAAATAATATCCATGAGTTTCCATTTTTATTATTTTTATACATTTCTTATTAAAGCAAGCGGTATAGTTCAAGCCCGTGCCGCCAGCCCTTACTGGTGGATTACAGTAAGCATGTGAGATGGGGGGTTAATGCTGCATGGCACAGCAGCAGGGCTGGGCAGGGCTGGGATGCCACAGGAGGGGCTGCACGTCCTCCTCGCCACCCCCTGCCCCTTGCTGGGCTTGCTGCCAGCACGTGGGCCTGTAAATCCTTCGGCAGAGTCAGCAGCCGACCCCCTGCTCCAGCCGAGGCAGCTCTGCAGCCCCTGGCTCCTTTGCTCGAGCCGGGTTTGGCTCCGCTTGCTGCCGCGTGTTCGTGCTGCAGCGCCTGGGCAGCTCCGGCCAGGGCCTGGCCCATGCGGATGCTGCTGCCGGCCACAAGTGGCCCTGATAATGTTTATGTTGAGCACATGGCTAAAACGATTTCTTTCTTTTAATTTCATCTCCAAAAACTATTTATTTTCCACTTTCCTCCCAGGCTGCAGGGCAGGGGAAGCCGGGGCTCAGGGGCTAGCTGCCTGCCTGGGGCAAGCCCCTGGTTCTGTTTGGTAGACAAGTCACTGCAGTCATGTGGTCCGTTGTCTCAGTGAGGAGGATGTTTGGATGCTCTGATGCAAGACGTCCTCTGGTGTCTCTGGACCAAAGCTGAGGGTGCTTTGGCCGTGGGTGGGTGTGCAGAGCAGGCAGGCTCTGTGGTCATCGGGATGGTATTTAGGGGAGTGCAGAAGAATAGTCCCACAGGCTTCGTGGTCCACAGGGGCAGCCCGGGCTCCCGTTCACTTTTCGTTGGAACCAGCAGGTTTCCGTAAGCGCAGTTTCTTGATGACTTTTTCGTCCCCATTAGGGTTTTGGCACAAGAGGAGTGGCACATGCACCTGGTCTGCATGGTTTGCCTCTGTGAGCTGCTACATTCAAACCGTAATTCACCTTTCCTCTTTTGCCATTTACTTTATACAGTGTCTGTAAACATCTTTTCTGGGCCAAAGGGCTGGAATTCTGTAACAGTCCAAAACCCCAGCAGTTACCTGGGGATAATGCGCTATGGCACTGTGCAGGCAGGCGGGCTGACACCAGGAGCAGGCAGCCCAGCACTGGGTCAAACTGTGCCAGCACCCGTGCAGAGATGGGGGGGCAGAAGGGCTGGGTCTACCTGCCCCACTGGGCGCAGCTGGCAGCAGCTCAGGCTGGGGGGCACTCCCCACCCCCGGCCTTGGGAGCCAGGAGCATACTCCCTGCTTGCTGCCAAATAGGGCAGCGGGCACCAGCCAGCCTGTGGCTCTGCTACAGACCCATAGCTGCCAAAGTCCACAGGCTCTGTGGGCTGGTGCCTGCTGCAGGAGCCGGGCCAGTCACGGCTCACGGGGGCTAGACCTCAGGGCTTCTGCTGGACATGGTTTAGTCCTCACCCTGCTGGGAAGGGATCGTTTAAAGTAGCATCTGTTGCGGGAGCTGCCATGCATACATACCATTCGTAGAAGCACAGCCTCGCCAGGCGAACTTGAAAGATGCCATCCACAGAAATCCAGATATTAAATGTGACACTGATAGGAAAGACACTTGAATAGACGGGAGGAAAGATTTACGTTAAAGCATGCAATCATCTGATATTTGGGCACTGGAGCTGTTACAAAAACCTTTTCTGCACTTAAGTAATTGGTACATGAGAAGCAAAGAGCGTGCTGCTTCGGGACTGCCCACCCTGCATCCATAGCGGTCCTGTACTAAACCCCAGCAGGGAGCTTTGCTGTTTTCCATTAAAACTATTCAGCAAACAATAACTATTTCTCTGTAAACAAATCCTTAAGTGTTTATTACTATGTCACCATCAAAACATACAGCTTTGTACTGTGCTTAATGGAAGAAAATTAACAGAGTGTTTTAAAAACCACTGCGCTAAGCAATGCTAAAATGGCAAATGGATTTCCCAAGGGCTGGCAGGTTGTGGCTGTCCCTGGCTCGCTGGGAGCGGACAGGTGCCTCCACTGACATTGCCACAACCCATTTCAGCCATACAAACACCCCCTTGCTGTGCATATAAGCAATAAAGACCCAGCAGCCTTTGCACAACATGCTTAGTCACAAACCAAATGTCATTCTTTGCAGGGAGAACAGAACCCAGTCCCACACTACTAATGTTAAATGAAAAACTTGCATTAACCTCAGTGAAAGTGCATGCAGGCTCATAAATATGAGTCCTAAATTAAATTATTATCATATAACACTAGTAGCTTACAGGTCCGTTTTGTTGTGGATGAACTAGCAGCCGTCAGTAAAGGGCGTAGCTGGGTTAAGGAGCTGGGAGCAAGAGTATTAATTTGGTCAGTATGACCATCAAGATTATCCTTAAAATGCATTTCCCAAGAGTGAGCAACTGTGACTGCCCATGATGGCAAAGCGTCGCCCTCGCCGGTGAGCAGCGGCAGGGAATAGGGCTGCTCAGGGCTGCTCAGGGCCGAGCCAAGCCAGCGCCACCAGCTAATGCAAATGTCCCTGTCAGGCTGCGGAGGGACACGGACACCCAGGGCAGACAGAGGCAGCAGCAGCTATTACATGGTGCACGCGCACTTGTGCACACGCAGGGTAGAGGGAAGTTATCCTTCAGCACTGAATTTGGTGTGGGGGGAAAAAAAACCCTATTCAAGTGAAAAGAAGCTTTGGATCTTTAATTAAAAAACAGGGTTCACAGCACCAGGGCATTGACTTCCACTAGTTAATCTCCATCACTTCATTTCACCACCAACTTCCATACTCTACAAAACTGCTGGAGACAATTTTTATTGATTGCTCTTCAAGCCGTCAAAAGCGTCCCTGGCTGATCATATGTTACCCCCAGACACCTTGTGCATTTCAGATAATAACTTGGTGCTCTAGAGAAGAAATGAATTGGATGTGCAGTCAGTAACTGTCCAAGTGAATCATGTTACTATATGTCAGCGGCCCAGGCTCTGACTATCATTTTAACAGAGAGAAATCCGCTATTTTCATGGCTGTTTGAAATTATTTTCCAGATGAATAAGATATAACAACAACTACTTACAGTAAAGAATAATATGGGGAATCCATTTGCTACTTGGAAACAAATCTTTCAAGTGTAATACTGTTTAATATTATTTAATCCGTAACTACAAACACGAAATTTTGAAACTAGCTTTCATGTAATACAAGAATCTTGTGATGTGAGGGAGTGGGAAGCTGGAGTTGGTGTGGTTGCTGGGTGGTGTTTTACATCTCCTAATTGCAATTATAGTAATTCAGGACATTACTAAAACACTGTTGACAAAGATGTATACTAATGCCAAACATCAGCAGTGATGGTTTATTTTGTGTAAACAATTACCACGTACTGAGATTATGCCCTTTTTTCGGGTGTGTTTGCAGTGTATGTTTTGCTTGGATTTGCTATAAATAACCGCACACGGATTTTGTGAGTTTAAAAAGAAGCAAATGATATAGAAGCTCCTATCAAACTGGTAACTCTTTAACTATATAAAGTTTGCATTTTTTCTAGTCCTGTATTAGTGCTGTTTGCTCTGGTTTCACACCGTACTTGTGACTTCCCTTTGCGCTGTGCTGGCAGGCACTGCTGTGCACAACTTCTAAGGGATGTTAAAAATGATCCGTGAGCAGTTTCAAGGATGCCATTTTGAAAGCGGCCAGATCGTGCCCATGTGTGTGCATTGCCACTGGCTAGGGCACCTGTCGGTGCTGTGAGCATCGACCCTTGCTTGATGGTGTCTCTTGAAAAGCACTTTTAAGAAAGACATTTGTGTATCCCAGAATGGAAGCAATGCATGAAAACCTACATTAACAAAAAAAGCAACTGTGACTTTTGTGCCCCCTCGCTCAGCGGCGGCAGGGGTGGCGTGGGGGATCACCAGGCAGTGCTGGGTCGGGGGGCGACTCTGGCTCATGGGCAGCCGAGCTGCTGGACATCATGTGCTCAGGAGCCGGAGCCGGAGCAGGCACTGCCCGTGGGGGCCAGGCACCCTGAGCCTCTCCCTGGGGTGGGCTCTGGGTGCCTGGTGTCCCCGGGGTGGAGGGGTGAGTGGCAGGCCGCTGGCACAGCGCTGGGCTCATGCTGCTTGTTGGGGCTCCAGGGCAGGGTGACGGAGTGTGGCCCTCAACACAGCCGTACCTGTGGCGTCTGTGGGGACGCCTCCCATGGGAAAGTCCTCTGGCACTGACAAATCTGCTGCAGGAAACCCCCACCCACTGCACAGCCGAAGGAGCAGCTGTCCCTTTCACTGCCTTATCTCCTGCTTTACAGAAGACTAATGAGAGGGATTATTTGACTGATACCAGCCTGCTTTCCCGTCCATCACATGCAGTTTCCCCTCCAAGGGCTGCAGACTCCATGAACAGCTTTACAGCCCCCCTTCAGGCAGCTGCCTGCAGGCTCCTGATCGCCCATCCCACCCTGGCTTTTCTAGGAAAGGGCCCAAAAAGGACGTTCCCTTGGAGTCCTAAAAGGACTCTCCAGCCACTTCTGCAGAGCCTCCTGCAGGGCTGAGCCTGGAGGCAGGGCTGGGACCCAGCTGATGCCCAGCCCCACGGAACCCCATAAACCTGCCCTGCCCTGGGGAAAGCCACCAGGCTAACCCTGATGCAGGGTGGCACCAGCCTGGGATGTGGCACCTGGCCAGGGCTGGGCAACTCTGCACATACAGGTGTTTTCAGAGATGCGTCACACCTGTGTATTAAAGCAGCAAAAGTGACAGAAATAAATAAAAGGTTTGGTGACTTGGAGGAGGTCTGGCGATGACTGCAGTTCTGTTATCAGCAGAGACAGGGGTCACAGCCACTTTTAACTACTGTTGTGTATTAGCTCATCATCTGTATTACTGTTGAGTTATTATACTGAAATAGTTAAATACGTCATAACTATTGAAAAAGAGTAATTTACTCCTTCAGTGGATGGAAAAAATAGCTGAGGCAAAGTATATTTATTCTGATGAGTTCTGGGGGTTTTACGGGACCAGGATTTATTTGCATATACATTTGCATCCATGACCTAAAAGGAGCCATCCCAACTGGGTACCAGGAGTGGTTCGCCATCCCTTACCGGGATGGCCCAAGGCCAGTTAAAAGCCCCTACCCTTGACCAGTTACAGCCCCCTAAGCACGGCAGGGCACTGCCAGGCGGATTCTTGGCCTTTCTCAGTAACTCTTCCTTTCTCTGCAGCGCCTGTCCCAGCAGGGTCCGGAGGCACAGCGCAGCCCCAGCCTGGTGGGAGGGAGGGAGTGGGATGGGACAGCGCGTGCCAGAAGTGTTTCAGATTTGGTACCACGGAACGCCACCACCTTCCCTCCCTCCGTCCCTCAATCTGTTCTCCAGCTTCCCAGTTTCCTGCGCCTGTCCCTGATGTTCTGTCACAGGCTCCCAGTGGGAGCTAGAAGCAGAAAATGCTCCTGCCACTCGCGACGGCTAAGCCTGCTCGTGTTCCAGCTGGTAAGTCATAAAGAAATGGTAAAACACAACCCCCTCAGGGCTGCCGGGAGCTGGATCGAGTTTTTCCATCTCTCCCCAGAGATGGCTCTTTATTCTCACACTGACAAAACTAATGGCCTCGCTGGGTCCGACAATGACAAAGCAGTCGACGGCGTTGGCCCCACCAGTGCGGTGTCATGCATGACAGGGCTGGACCCCCATCCTGGTCCGGGCATGGCTCTCTGCCCGAGTCCCCCTTGTGTTGATGCAAACCCAGATTTCTTGCAGCTAGAGATCGTGTTTCCAGATAAATATTTATTTTTAAAGGATGAAATCTTAATTACTACACTGGGTTTCACAGTGAGACTGTAATGCCAGCACCCTACCCATGCTTGGGTAGGCACAGGTGCTCGGAGTCCCTGCATCTACTTGGCCCCACCGCAGCATCCCCCCACCGCTTGCCATGGCATGTTTGGGGTCTGCACTGCGGAGGCCCAAGAAGAGCCAAGTGAGTGCCTGTGGCTGCCAGGGGAGGCACTGGCACTGCCCATGTGTCACCTCGCAAGGTTTTCTGCACCCAGTGTGTTGGTGCTGGTGCCATTTGGTGAGGCCGTGCAGGTGGATGCCTGCACACAGCATGCTCCTCCATCATTTAATCTGGAGTGATGCATATAGAAATTTAGATCAGGCAGCTTGACATTCCTGACTGCTGAGGCTGTGAATCGATGGCCTCTCTAACTCCCTGCTGGGGAGATCGATTCCCCAAGCACAATGGATTGGTTTCATCACTTTGGTTTCACCTTGTCAAAGTCATGTCTGATTTACTTTAGTCTGGAGGGCAGATTTTAAGTATTTCATTGCATTTTGTAATTTTGCTGTGTGTCTTGCTAATCACCCTGCCCTCCGTGTGGCAGGAGCACGCCTGGCACCTGGGCTGGACAGAAACACTCCACAGACGGTGCTTGCCTTTTCCCTGGGGAGTGAGAACTCAGCAGGTTTGCCAGCGCAGGTTTTCCCTGTACCACTGCGATGCTCGTGCCAGCACTGCGGCCATGGCACCTGACTTACCCTGTGGGGGCTCAGGCCAGTGCAGGGGGTGCCCCACAGCTGCCTGCAGACCCCACTGCTCAGGCAGTGAGGGTGCTCGTGCCAGCACTGCGGCCATGGCACCTGACTTACCCTGTGGGGGCTCAGGCCAGTGCAGGGGGTGCCCCACAGCTGCCTGCAGACCCCACTGCTCAGGCAGTGAGGGTGCTCGTGCCAGCACTGCGGCCATGGCACCTGACTTACCCTGTGGGGGCTCAGGCCAGTGCAGGGGGTGCCCCACAGCTGCCTGCAGACCCCACTGCTCAGGCAGTGAGGGCAGTGTTTGGCCCATGCACAGGCTTCCGCTGCTATGGGGCAGCTGCTCTGCTGTGGACCGGTGGGCTTGGTCCCGGTGTGCGCTTCTCTCATGGATGAGGAGTGAGGAACAAACCGCTTGGTGCAGGCAGGGCCAGGTCAGAGCATCCCTGGGAGTCAGAAGCGAAATGTTGCCAAGACTCAGAAGCAGCTGGGAAACATCCCTGGGATCAGTGTGTCCCTATGGGGAGCCTGGGGCTGTCCCAAGAGGGAGGCAGCTCAGTCCAGCTGGAATGTTTGGTCTGGTCAGAAAAACAAAGTTTTGCGTTCTTCACCAAAAGGAATGAAAATATTAAATGTTAATGCAGCTAGCGCAGCTGTAAACTCACCCTGGGATAGATGGTGGCCAGTCCTGAGAGCTTCCTAATGGCTTGTTGTTAGCAAAATTATTTTCCCGGTGCTCAGTCTGGCCCAAATTCTGCTTTGTCCAATTATACTCCTGGGTGAGTTTCCTGAATGTAGGTATTGATCACTCTTCAGACAGATTTTCTGTCTGTTCTGTACATCACCTTTGCTCTTCTTCAGGTAATCAATTATATTTTTATAGCTACGGGTATTAATCAATATACAGTAGCCACCTTAATTGATTTGTCTAAGCCTTCAATCTGCAGCCCATCAGTTATTGGGGGGGTGGGGGGGTGGGTGTCGGGGCCATGTGTGCGGCGGGGGAGTGGGTGCGAGGTGTCCCCATGAGGACACGTGAAGTGGGTGCCAGGAGAGCACCAGCTCCGGGCCCTTTCCGAACGCCTCCGCAAGGTTCCTCCCGCAGTCCCTGCCGGCCATCGGTGCTCTGACTCCCTCCCTGCTGCTCATTATCATTATTTATCTGTTACGGCTGCATCTGGAGGCCACAGGAAGGGTCAGGGAACATTCGTACGGAGAATTAGCAGTAATATTTCAGGGGGGAAATATATATCTCCTGTTTTAAACGGAGCTAGGAGGGTGAGTGGGCTGGGAGCCGAGCCGGAGCTCCCCGTTCCTCTCTCCACCTGGCCCATCTGTCACCCCGACGGCTCCCCCAGCACCGTGCTGCACGGGGAGACACATTTCACACTGCCGGCGCTTTTATCGATGCTAGTTAAATGGATGACTTAAAGTTTTGATACTCACATGGACAACAATAAACATTTATGTTTGGAAAGGACCCTCGAGATGCTCCTGGTCCTCTGGGGCAGTGGAAGAGGGCATGTCTCGTTAGTGCAGCGGTCCCATCGCTCTGCCCCGCGGGGACCCCAGCCCTGCAAGCCTCTGCTAGCAGAGTAGGGCAAGAGCTGGCCAGGCGAGCGCCAGGCTGGAGCCAGGCAGGCGTTCAAGGGTTAATTTGGGAAGATCTCTGTTGATAATAAAGCTGCTTTTTTCCTGGCGATGATAAGATCAGAGCGGGGTTGCTATGGCAACAGTGGCTCTAGAAACCCCCGACTGCTGGCGGCTGCCGGGTGCTCCGAGGCTGGGATGTGCCCACCGACCCATCCCCTGCCCACAGCCCCATCCCCTGCCCACTGACCCACCCCCTTCCTACCACGCCCTCCCCTTCCAACTGCACCACCTGGTGCCCACCACTCCATCCTGTACCCACCACCCCATCCTGCACCACTGCCCCATCCTGTGCCCACCACCCTGCTCACCCCCCAGTGATGCTGGAGGACTGGGCAGCCACTCCTGGGATGGGCCATGGGACAGACCCCCACACCACAGCCCTGAGCTGCTGCCTGGATGCTCTGCAACAGGCAGCCCCATGCGGGTCCCTTCCCACCTGCCCCCCGCAAGCTGTCGTCAGGGCATGGCTGTACCCAGGCCCCCTTCCCAGCCCCAGAGGGTCCTGGCTTTGCCACGTCACCCACTCCATAGACGCCACTGGCAGGGTGCCCATGGCAGCCCTGGTGGCCCTTGGCAGGTGGGACACCAGACCCACCACAGCACGACGCTCCCGCACGTGGCTGGTGGTGGTGCTGAGCCCACTGCAGGTGATAGGCAGGGCTGTCCTGGGGGGTCTGGGCCCCACTCTCACCTCGGGGGCCACACTCACCCCTGGGTCCGGCTGGTGCTGGTGCTGACATGGCACGTGACATGCTGCTCACTAAATCACACACCTCCTCCCTCCTCTCTCTCCCTCCCTCCCTCCCTCTCTCGCCCATTAATGAAATGAAATAAATTTTCCATTTTTAAACATGAAGTTTTAAAAAAATGCTGCAGTTCTGCGCACAAGCAATTCCCACCGGGAGGGAAGAGCGAGGAGCGCGGGGCCTGTGTGCTAAATACAGAACAAAGCCTTCTGTCTGAAAATACCTACGAGGAGCTAACAAATGCTAATGACAAAATAATGTATGGGGGGTTTAACACTGGATGCTTTTTATCAGCAAATTAGCACAGTTATTATGCTGTAAATGCATTTAACAATAATTTGTTTCAATAACTGTAGAACTGGTATTTTAAAAAATATACACCATATTTAGAGCACTTCATCCATGAAGGACCATTATTGTTTTTTTCCTCCCAAGAGAGTTATAAAGGTCTCTCTTACAAGTGAAAGAAATACAATCATCACCCTTCACAGTTCAGTTATTCTCTTTTATTTTATTCAGAGCCATTTAAAGTTCGTGTTTTTAAAGGAAAAAGAGAGTGTCTTTAAAGGGTCAAGGCTGGAGAGGGCTTAGGGACCTGTGCGCTGTGCTCGGGTTTAAATGGGATTGCTGAGGCCGGTGGCAGGGTGAGCCAGAACGCTGTACGAGCAGGATGCTGGCACAGGGCCTTGGGCAGCCGACACTCACCGCCACCTTGGGTGCTCCCACAGGGATCTGCCTCAGCTGCTGCTCACCCAGCACCGCTCACCCGCAGCACTCCGTGGGAGCACCACAGGCTGGCAGGCAGCCCTGCTGGAGCCAGGCCTGCAGGGCCCGGGAGCAGGGCAGGAGCAGGAGCAGGCAGCAGGGCAGATGGTACACGCTGCTGCCCATGCTTTGGCATGCTGGGACTTGCTCCCACAGGGCTCAAGGCAGGGCTCTTGTAGGACATAAGGCCAGGGTCCCAGTGAGCGTGCAGGTGCCTGAGGTCACTCCCTGCAGTGCCCAAAACCAGGTGGGAGGTACGTCCCCTGGAATGAGCAGAGCAGCTCGGCTGCATAGATGAATTGTTATGAACTGTTTGCTATAAAGAGTATTAAATGGCAATGTTAGCCCATGTATCCTTTATTCCGGGGGCTGCGCAGGTGGGCAAGTCACAGGGATGATGCAGGTGGGGTGCTGGGATGTCCCCTCTGCCAGCGGAAGAGTGGGATGTCCCAGCTCCTGCGGCCCCTCACGGACCATCGAGGGTGAAGAAGAAATCCTCTTCCCTGTTGAGACGGTGCCCATGGCCCAGCAGCCCCCACCTCTGTCAGCACACCCTGACACCAGCCCTCTCCCAGCCTGGCAGCCGGCCGCAGCCCCAGTGCCAGCTCTGCCGGCGGGTCTGCCCACAGGGTGGTCTCGGCCGCCGCACAGGCAGGGCTGCTCCGCGCAGAAGCCGCTTGTTTACAGCCCAGCTCTTCAGTCACAAACCATTAAGGAAGAGAAACAGCTACATAGACACTCACCAAGAAATGGATTCATGTGTAAATCAGCTGCTTTTAAAATTTCACTGAGCATGAAAGTTCACCTTTAAAATCTACATAAACCACAGCTGTTCCCAGGGCATCCGAGGCATAATCCCATGCAGGAGAGGAAACATTTACATGTTTAACGCAAGTACAGGATTGTCAGAAAGCCAAGCCTGCATCCATACCTTTAAACCCCTTCTTGTTGCAACACCCAACACCCAGCACGCAGCACAGCCTCTGGAGCCACGCTCCGCTGTGCCGGTGCTGGCCCGGGGAGCAGGCAGCATGGCCATGTGCCACATGAATGCATGGAGAGACTGCACCGTTGTCTGGAAGCCGGTCAGGTAAGGCGGCACAGTTTGGCTTTCTGGGAGATACGAACAGGATCCTTGTCTCTGCTGGGCTGCTGGCACCGCTGGCAGCCACAGCCCAGCCACGTGCGAGTGCCCCTCTGTTCAGCAAGGCCGTGCCAGGGATTCCCAAGAAACGCGACCCTAGAAATGCACAGTGCTTCCTCAGGCTGCGGGGTGAGTTTTGGCTGTGCTTTGGCCGGAGAGCCAGCTCTGTTCTTGGCTCACCCTACAAGCACTACTGATTTATAAAATCATACAATAACTTTCAGGACAGTCTACTCACACCATAAACATCTGAAAGAAAATCCATCTCTTCTCCATGCAAAACCACTGATGAGTTCATGAACTGTACTGTGCAATAAATCAGTTTTGCTTGTGCAGGAGAGCTGAGGTTTTTTAGGTTCCTAATAGGCACTCTGACAATGTGATTGCTCCATATTTCTTTGTAGCTGTCACCTTTGCAGGCCTGTCAATGCTCCTAATCTTTTTTCATTGCGATGTCAAGTTTTGGTAAGTGAAGAGGTGGGAGGTAGGATTGGGATGTGAGCAATACTGGGACCAGTTCCCTGAGTCACTCCTGAAGCCCTGTCCCTCCTGTTGGAGCCCACCCCTGGGCTACTGCCCTGCGGAGGGGGCTTGAGGTGGTTGCACCACCAGTGCACAGTGGCATTGCTGCACACGGGTCTGGCACCGGTGTGCTGGCACAGCCGCTGGCCCCAGGCTCCCCTCCCTGCTCCCCGTTGCCCTTCCCCTCTCCCTGCCCTGCCCTCACCAAAACTGTCCTCCACCTTCTCCCTCTCCCACCAAATCCGCAGATGCAGAAGTGCTGTTCCCGTGACAAGACAGCCAGCTCTGAACCACTAATGCATATAAGAAAGCATACTTTTAATATTCAGCATCTGGATAGACAATAAAAACTGGGACAAATAATCTAGTTGAGGCAATTACCTTAGCATAAATGTATGTATTATTTATAAATGGCTTTGAATATATAAATAATACAGATAAAATTAGCATGAGTAAAAAGAGACATAATTACCAAATAATGCCTCAGAACAGTGGATCCTGCTGGCTGCTTGCTGCCCTCATTCTCGTCCTGGGGGACCCTGCCCCAGACCTGTTTTGGTGCTAAAAATACAACATACACATTAAACAGTTAAAAAATAGAGCCTAAACCAAGTAAACCAGTTTAGAAAAGTCAGTGCTGCCCACACGTTTTGGCTGGGTTTTGGGCGGGAGAATTCCACGTTTCCTGGGGTTGTAATTCAGGATGGGGCGCCACGGTTTGGCAGAGGTGAAAGCCCCTTGCCAGGTAGCCCAGGGGTGCAGGGCTGTGGTCCCCAGGAATGCTGGGGTGTCCCTGCCCCGCTGCCAGCACTCGCCCTCACCCCTCGGTGCTGCTCAGGGCCTGGCTGGCAGCCACCGTCAGGCAGGGTTTGCCAGGCATGTGGCTCTGGCCAGTCTGGTGTCGCCAAGCCCGTCACAGCGGGTGCTGGAGCAGTTGCCGCTGTGCTCCCTCTACAGCGATTCACTGTCCAGGCACTGCTGGGGAGACCCTGATGGCTGCAGTCACCTGCCTCCACTTGCTGCCTGCAGCCCCCCTTGCCCCCAGCCAGCCCCTCCTGCCCTCCCCCTTCTCTTCATGAAAGGGCCAGGAAACACAATGGGTTTTTACCACTTTCCAGCCTTCACCGAAACCCATGAGGAGGTTCTGTAAAATGAAATTCACCAGCAAAGTGAAAACATGAACGAGAAGAAAATGAGCCGAGCCTTGCCTGGTTTCTGAGCTGCCGTTAGATGAAGTTGTCTGAGGCTGGCGCGTCCCACACACCACACGCGGCTCTTTAATAAAATTGGCTGAGATTTGTTGATAAGCCTGAAGCAAAGTCAATGTGAAGTGTCAATCCTGCCGTTCGCGGGAGCCTTCGGGGGTCAAGCTGCTTCCTCGGTATGATCGTCGTATCAAAGATATGTCAGCCGCGTGTTAACTGTTTTCTTATGAATCACGCTTGAGATCAGACATGAGACGCAGATAAACCAAAGCACAGGGACTGGAGCTGAGCTGTGCTTTGCCAGTCGAGGCTCGTGTTGGCCCCTGTAGCCTCTGACCTGTGGACACACTGGCCAGGCCAGGGCAGCAAAGGCCAGCCAGCAGCACAGGGGCATGTGGGGGCAAGGGGCTGCGGGGGCTGCAGGCACTAAATCCCATTTAGCCCCCTGGGTGCCACCACATGTGCCAGGCTGGTCTTTGCAGGATGAGCATCTAATGCTTGTACAGTCCACACTAAGTGAAGCTGAACGAGAAGAAATCAAAAGAAGTGGGTTTTAATTAAGTATCAACCAAGATTTATGCAACTTTCTCTCCCCATCATAAATATTAATAAGGAGCAAGCAGTGGCTCTGTGTGGCAGGCACTGTCGAGCCATGAAGGGATGTTAATTCCAGGCTCTTTGAGACGGACTAAGCGTGTCACAGAGCCTCTTTGATTTGGAATATTCCTTGGGTTTAAAAGTTAAATAACATGAAGGGGGATTTAGTGGGTAGTAAACCATTAGTGAGTCCGGGATTTAAACTCCAGTACGCATGTAGTGTATTTCACGATTGCCAAACTGATTAATGGAAGCGCTGCTGGAGGAGCTCCCTCACTAAGGCTGGGTGCACGCTGCTGGCAGGGTCTGCACGGCCGGGCTGGCAGCATCATGACATGGGGCTGCTGGGGCGCAGGTGCCACGGGGGGCAGCAGGGGGGACCTCCCAGGACAGGGAGCAGAAGCCGGGACACCTAGGGCCACCCTGCCATCCTGCACGCCCTACAGGCGGTTATTAAAGGTGACACAGCCAGCCTAAGTAAGGACTCGCAGAGCCCACTAAATCTCTAGCCATCCCTTAAATAAAACTTTATGCTGGCTAATAAATTTTAATGCCACTTGTCAGTGCTTGATAACTGCAATCATTTAACAGAGGAGGAGAAACCCCAGTGCTGGAGTGTAGCAGCTGTGCTTGTGCGCGGTGCCCTCGGTGCCCGTGGTGATGTCCCTCCACGTGGCTGCTCACCGTGTCCACCCAGGCAACAAGCACGTCCTGCTGGTTCCCTCCCTCCCGGTGGCAAATCGGCCTTTCCCAGAGTGTGCTGAGGAAGACATTGTCCAAGGTCAGAAAACAAGTGTGGCCCGAGGAGAGGAGCGAAGGGCTCTGCAGGTGACGTTCACACTGAAGCTTAATGACAGCACCACCAATGTGACACAGCCCGCTCACTGTTTCATATGCACCATATCTGCTCAGCTGGTGTCTGGATTTTCTCAGCCCCAGGCTGCGCTGCCTTGTGCAGTTATGAAGTCTGCTAGCAGCCCTGACCATTGCACACCGCAAACCCGCAATTTCAACACCACGTTTGTGCCCAGTTGAGGCTAAGAAGTGTAAGAAGTGTGTCTGTGAGGGTGAGGTCTGTCCCCTGGTACAATGTGCACAGTGGGGCTTTGGCCTGTGGCTGCAGCTACTCAGCCACACTGCAATAATCAATAATGATAATAATTATTACAGCACCACCACGAATTTCCTATCAGATCACACAATGAATAATTTTCATGTTTTATTAAACAAAAGCTTCTCTCTGAAGAGGTTTGAGGGTCCCACAGTGTCTTTGGTTTGCCACAGCAGGGCATTGGGACAGACCCGAGCATAAGCCTGCCCTGGAGGGGCAGGGACATGGGTGCCCTCTGCTTCCCTCCCCACTTTTGCAAGCCCATGCTGTGCTCACGGTTGGCACAGGCTGGTGGGCAGGCACATGGATGCTGCTGGACCCCTCTGGGCAGATGTGAGTGGACCCTCCCCTCCTCTGTCCTCTGAGTTTCTGGGGCAGCACAGAAAGCTTGGGTGGGAAGAGGTTGGTGTCCCTGTGCCAGCAGCCATGGCTGTCACCTCCAGCTGAGGCTGGAAGAGGCTCTGTCTATAGCCAGGTTAGGAGATCCACTTAGCCATGCCTGTGAAATCCTGGTCTCATTAGCATGGCTCTAAGCCAGTCTGAATTAGCATGGCTTTAACCCACTCATCCTCTGGCCATCTATTTTTAGGAAATATATAAAGCTAGGAAAAAAGTATCCCTGCATGGCCTCCAAGCTGAGCCACTGACAGGTGAGTGCTGTCCCCTTGCCATGAAGGTCTCGCAGCACTTCACAAGTCCTGTGGGCTGCAGGGCAGGGGGATAAAGCTCATGGCTGGGTGGACTGGCAGTAACTTGGCTCGATCCTGTACTGTGCCAGCCTGGTGCGTGAACCCAGCCACAGACTTGGGCAAATAATTGTGGTGGTTTGTTTTTTTTTTTTAATTTACTGGTCGAAAAGGGAGGTAGGAGAGTAAAAAGCAATTTATTCTATCTCAAACCGGTAATTTTCAGTGTGTTTGGGAATAGAAAATAAAAGCATTTGCTTTTGGAAGAATTAAATGTTGTGTTTGGGATTTTCGGAGGGGGAAATAGTAAAGAATAATCAAAAAAGTTTTCAATTTTCAGAAAACTGCTTTTGAGGCTAACAAATTTGTTCAATTTCACAAAAAAATTAAGTAGTCTAGAAACTGCGCTTTTCATCGCCAATTCAAAACACATCCCCAGCTTTACTCAGGATGCTGAGCCCAGGTTAACACCTGATATTATTCAACAGCAGCATCTCTCAGCCTCTTCCCATGGATGCAAGAGGCCGCTGGGACCTGGCTGCTCGGCCAAGGTAGTAGCTGCTGCTAGGAATGGCAAATCCCACCACAGCCCCATTCATAACCCTGCTGATGGATGGTCTCACTCGCTCATGGGGTATTTAATTATTTTGTCTGCGTTGTACAGTGCGGTAATGGCTACGGCTGAGTGGCTGCAGGGCCTGCCCAGCAAAACTGAGTGAGAGGGATCACTCTGAAGATGGTGTGTGGGAACAGATTAGATTTAACTTGCTGGACAGGGAAGCATCGTGCAGGCAGGAGATACGTGTGGAAAGGATCAGCTGGCTTTGCATAATAGCATTTCCTTCCTCCGCTCGCCTCACATGCTGCCTTGCAGCACGGCTGCACACTGAGATTTCATGTAATTTTGTTTTAGTGCAGAATTTAATGTTAAGTTTAAATATGTAATTATCTTTAATTGAAATTACATCCATGCTTTTCATTAGCAAGATGCAAAGAGTGAGCAGTATAACACAGAGAGATGTGAGATCCAGGCTGCATGGCACACCAGACCAGGTTGCAGGTTTGCTGCAGCTCTGTCCTGGGTGAAGTCCCATTAACTCCTGTAAGAAGTTTCATAGCAGGGTTTGCCAGGGTGCCCAGGACTGCTGGGGTGGCAGTGCCGCTCTGCCTGCCGGATGAGCTGTGCAGCCCCCCCTGCCCAGGCTTGGCTGCGCCCCAGCACCAACTCCCTGTGTTGGCTGGGTGCTTGTGCACCCTGAGGTGCCCCTGGCCAGTCCCTACCAGCACTCCTGCTTCTGCCCACGCCCTCCACCCCAGCCCTGTGAGGTGCAAGGGTCCCAGTCTATCTCTCTATTTCCTTTTGTACTGCTGCAGGATGAAGCACAGGAGGTGTTTAAGTAATGTGTAGATGTGGTGCTTAGGGACATGGTTTAGTGGTGGGCTTGGCAGTGCTGGGTTAACGGTTGGACAGGTATTTTCCAATCTAAATGATTCTATGACTCTATGACAGAAATTGCTCCAGCCAGCTCTGTCCCCTCAGGGAACTCAGGGGGGTCATCTGCACACATACACCAGCATCTTTTAAAAACCAGACCGGTCCATGATGCGTCCCGCGTCTTTACACTTGCAGAATAACTGGGAATGTTGGATAAAACGATTCTATTTGTTGCTGCGATGAGAAGCCCAGGGCAAGGCTAACAGGCCTTGCTCTGCCAGTGCTCCCGCCTCTCCGGGTCCCCGCGGATCAGCGCGGATCAGCGCGGAGCAGCGCGGCTCGTCAGCTCCGGTCACCAGGGGGTAGCATTGGTTCGGCGCTGCCGCTCCTGCCGCTGCTGCGGCACACAATGGCTTCACCATCACTGAGGTCTAGCCCCTTTCAAGACAAACATATATTGGTTTCTTTTTTTAAAGTAGCCAAGGAACAACTCATTTCCATAAGAGAACGTAAAATTGCATTTGGAAGTGACCACAGCCCCTCTGTCATATTGCATGGAAAAAATAATCTGTTTCTAGATTTAGTCCTTTTCAGACCTTAAGGTCAGTGATTCAAGTGGACATTAAACTAATACAGCAAGACAACGTTGTTACAATTGTCTGGTGGCTCTTCCAAAAACCTATTGATCCTTTCAAATTCTTGTGCTTCATTTCAAGCCACTCTGCAGCCAGCTTTGTTCCCTCGGGGAACTCACCAGCACATCTGCGTCTGCACCTTTTAAAAACCAGGCAGGTCCATGGTGTGTTCTGCATCTTTACATTCCGATGGGATAATCCGGTCCCTCACCGACACTGGTGGAAGGGGCACACAGGTGAATGATCCCCCGTCCTGGCGGAGGGGCTGCCGGTGCTAGCTGTTATTACTTAGGAGTCCTGGTCACGGTGAAGAAAAGGCTTGTCAGAGCCGTATCTCAGCAGCCAGCACTTGCCACAGACCTTGGTTCAGGCTGGGAAAAGCATTCTACATTTTTGATGTAATGTTTCCTAATGTTTCACCCAACAACCCATAAATTTCACAAGAACAAGCCTATAAAGGGTTTGTTTGAAGAGAAAAGGACAGATTGCTATAGGCTGTAACTCTGCGGAGTGAGAGGCCTTTAAAGAAGCTCTTGACAAACAGCAAAAGAAGTGCTATACATGCACAGGACCATTCATCAGGGGACGGTGCCCCGCGCCCCAGGCATGCAGGCTGCATCCTGCCCACCCTGCTCGAGGCCAAGGGGAAGGCAGAACCCCAGGATGGGTCCTGGCTGCTCCTCCAAACCTGCCCCTTCGCACCGGGCCACTGCTCTGCGTGGCATGGGGACAGACACTCGGTCTGCATCAGTCCCCCCCAGTGGAGGCACTTGGCTATTCCCCCTGCGCGGGACAAAACAGGGCTGTGCAAAGCTGGCACAAACGCTGCAGAGGAGCTTTCCAGGCAGAGAGCAGAGCATGGCATGTTGCTGGGGGGGTCACACTGAGGGCACGTCTCACTCCACCTAATCAGCTAAATTTAAATTTCTCTGAACAATTATTTTAAAACCAAGGAGAAAGACCTTTCTGTGGGTGAAAGATTACATTGCTTACTGACTGTGCTCCATGAACTCAGGTCTTTGTGGCCACCGAAGCAGTTTCTGTACCTTTTGCATGCACAGTTCCTATGGATTTATACTAAATGCTCTTCAGACTTGTTAGTAACAGTCAGCGAGACAATCAGCACATGCTAAAGTCCTGCTCTGACAGTGCAATCAATTAAATATCAATTAATCCGTTAATCAGTATAGAGCATACACAGAAGAATGCCAGTGATGGCTAGTTTCTAACCCTGAATGTTTCATGCCAGTTCCACCTATGTAGCTTGACAGGTACATTATTTTTGTGCAAGGGAGTTTCCGACAGTGAGATTTCCAATCCATGGGGCAGAGCTGGACCAGTGCTGCAAATGCTTTCCCACATGTACTCATTAGAACAGCTAAATAACTCCCTTCCTCCACATGACCTGTGTTTGCATCTTCTGCCGCGGTCATTTTCAGCCAATATCCTTGCAAGTGAAATTTAGTAACGCTCCTGAAAAGTGCTTTTTAAACCCAAATGCTCAAATATCCTTGTAACTGCATAACAGATCATCAGTGTGAAGCTGACGTCCAAATGCATGATTATAATGCTGTGTCCTTGTGTGAGGTAGGAGGAATGAGTAATAAACCATGCATCCTACATAACTCAACACCCATTGGGAATTCCTACTGCTGACCTAAAGCCTTCCTGTCCTGCAGAGCCAAGGCTTTATCAATGCAGAAAATCACAGAGAACTTGGAGGAAAAAAATGTTCAAGAATTCAGGAATTTGCTTCTAAATAGGAAGAAACTAAATTTGCTATAGAAGGTGTCACAAATTCCTCTTCCAGCTGTGGAGATAGGAAAGATGTCAAGATCCTGGCATACCAAATCTTGGCACTCTCCAGGTGTCTGGCTGATGGGTATTTCTCACATGCTCTGCACGGCTGAAAGGATCTGGCAATCTCTGTCACAGCCACCCCAGCACCCCACTACCCTGTTTCTCTTGGGGATGCACTCTGGCCCTGAGAGGAACCTCCCCATGGGTTGGTGCTGGGTCTCTTCCACCTCTCATGCTAGAGATGGCTCCTCCTGCCTTGGGGACCCTCGTGTCAGTGGTTGTGTGAAACATGTCCTCAGCACTGACGTTTGTGGCACTGGTGCTTCTTTCCTGGGAGAGCTGCCTGAATGGCTTTATTTCTAGAGCGCTCCTTCTTGCTCTCCCTTCCTTTCTCCTCCGGTCCATGACCATTCTCACACTAGAAAGTCTCCCTGTCTGCATCCTTTTGCCCTGCGAACTCCTGAACATTTCTCAAGGTAAAGCTGGGACGGGTGGCCCCAGAGACCTTTTCACCTCGGGCATGTCCTGCCTGTGCCTTAACCTGATTTGGATGTGTCTGTGATGTGAGTGATACACCTACCCAGGGTCTGAGACCTCCAGAAGCCACTGCTTGTTTCCATAGACCCCCATAAATGGATAACTGGCTCTTTTAATCTTGTTACTAAATTGTAATGGAATTATCCCTCTAATCCTTTGGAGCAAGAGCAGAACTCAGCCACCAATATAAAATTAAAAAAAAACCCTACAGTAATCATAGATTTTAAAAGTATTTATTTTGTGCTGCTCTCAGATAGGCTGTATATAAAATTTTATTTCAGAGGAATAATGCAATGTAGTGCACTTTGTGGCTGCACTGTGATTAAGTCCTTTTTAATCTGCTGTGTATGTTGAGGTGCAGCGCTTTCCCAGCACAGCTCCCTCCATGCCAGACTCTCTATTAATGGGGTTACCGGCTTATCGGGAAGAGGCAGAATTACCCAGCTACAGGAGGTTTTTACTCTGATCTGCTTAGAAACCCGGGCCATTTCAGGGCAGGGAGGGCTCAGGAATGGTAAGCCTGTTTCGTCCTCAGGACCGTGTGCCCCTCACTGCTCTATTTTCTTGCAAGGAACTTTCTAGCTGATAAATCTGTTTAGAGTGATTGGTTCCTGCTGCTGCTCTGTCTGTCTGTCTGCCTGCCTCACCATGGGCAGTAACTGGCTGCTGCCAGGACGGGCAGCTAATGCTGCTGACTGTGGGATGGAGAAGCAAAGATGGAGCCAGCAGATAGGTCAGCAAGGGCCCAGTAGCTGAAGTTGCCTGGACACAGTGGCAGTGAGCACAGCAAAAGCATGTTTGATGGAAGAAATCATTGGCAATAGGATGGGGAAGTGCAGTTGGCTCCAGAGCCTGGGGTACCTGGTGCAATCAGGAAAAGGCAGCTGGTGCTGCCACGGTGCAGTGCACGGAGCCATCCTGCTTGTAACCCTGATGCAGCATCCTCCTCTTTGCCAGCATTTTGCAGTAACAGGTCCTGTTCATTCCTTTTCAACCATAGCTCCCAAATCTTGACCCTGAGAGGTGCTGATGAAGCAGGCATGGGGACTAGGGCAGCAGAGGCTGCTGTTAGGACAAGCTGAGCATAGTGAGAAGGGCTTTTCTTCACGCAAAACAACCCCAGTGTTGTGGGGGCACATGGAAAATCATTTGGCTGATGCAAAAGCATCCTCTGGAAACAGATGGGGTTACAGACAGAAACACATCCCTGCCCGCGCAGGCGTGGGGGGCTCGAAGCAGTGTTTGTGTGATGCAAAGGAAGGAATGTCGGCATCCGGTCCTGGTTTGTTCTGTGGCTGGCACGTGGGGCGAGGTAGGGAGTGAGAAAGGAGCGGGTTAGGGATGTGCTAGCATCTTGTCACAAAGCATTTGCTGACCTTTCCGTAAATATTTCTCAGAAAAGGCTAAATGCCTGGGTCAGTTCAGAGGGTGCTGTGCTGTGATCAGCACTTTGCCTGGGGCCACAGCCACGGATGCTTTTGACAAATAGCAGTTGACCCGAGCCACTGCGGGCGCAGGCAGCCGTGCAGCGCGGGGGCAAGCCTGAGCACCGCTGTGTGCGCTGCTGCCTGCCACTGCCCAGGGTTGCTGTCTAACGGCCATAACTTCGTGTAGTGGGCATATGATGTTTTAGGGAAACTAATGCAATTTTTTCTTTAATAAAGTGAACGCTGCAGAGCACAAAATATTTATGAAATGCCGCTTCTCACCTGATGAGTTTGCCTGGATACTTTAACCCCAAATTAAAGAGGCCTTATCCACTCACATTGCAAACACCAGATATGGAGTTTCATGAAGGTCATATTGTCTGACTTAAAACAACATTACATGAGGGCAAAAAAAAGTGTTTAATGGGGATGTTTTAAATGTGAATTTATTCTTTCTTTTTTTTTTGGTCATTTGATGGCAAAAACTGCTGCATGGAAATTAAAGCTTGGAGGTTCATACAGTGAAGACTCATAGACCAGACTGCTGCAAATGCTATACTGCTAAATACAAACAGCTGGAGAAACACTTCACAAACCCTATATACTGGAAGGACTTAGAGTGGTTGGCATGGCATTTCATCAGTTCTGCCAGTTCATGAAAAATCTGCCCTGGTATCTTACACCAGTTTGACTCTGGATCATGTTGGAACAGCTTACATCAGTGAAAATGAAGCTGATGTGATGGAACCTGGTAACAAATCTTCACGACAGCATTTGAGCACAGGAGGCTGCACTAGACAAGTTGTGCTGGAGCACCTGTGCAGAGCAGCCCCGGGTCCTGTGCACGTTGCCCTGGCCATGTCTGTGAGTGAGCAGCCTGGTGGAGGGAGGCAGGGAAAGACTCACTGCACAGCGAGCCTTCAACATGCTTTCTTTTTCATGCCAAGTACCTGGCATGCCAGTGCTTTCCTGAGCTATTTTCTGTTCCCAGTCTGACCCAAATGCTGTCTGTGGCTGTGCATGACTGCTCCCTGCTTGTGCTCACCTCTGGCACAATTACTGCCTGCTAACATCCCCCTCCTGCTTCCCGGAGATGCAGACACAGAAGGAATTTGCTAAAGGTGGTGTCAGAAGTTCAACATCCCCCCAGCATCCAAAATGCTTGAGAAATGCTCGGGAGGTTGGCACAAGCGTCGAGGATTCTGCGTGCCTCCCCGCTCTGACACAGATGGCTCCACGAGTGAGCTTGCATGGCAGTTGTTCCATTACGCGTGTGCGCAGGAATGTGTGTGCATGTGTGCATGGGAATGCCTTAGGCCCCCAGCCTGCAAAGATTTATGTACGTGCTTAACTCTTAGCAGATGAGAAATCCCATTGAGACTATGCATGTGCTACAGGTTAAAGACAGGCATAAAGCTTTGAAGAGTCTAAATCTTAGATTATAAAGATTATAAATTTTAGGAGGACAAGGACAGTCTTTGTACAGCAGCGGTGTCCTGCAGGCAAGGGACAGCTTCTGCCTGCAGTTGCATCACCCCAACTTCACGCCTCCTGCCCCCCCTCCATCCTCCTTGCTCAATACCAGCATGGCAGGACTGCACCAGTGTGCAGCCCGGTGGGTGCCAAGCACAGCTGGGGGAGAGTCTGGGCGGGCTGGTGGTCATGGTGCGGGCATCAGGGGAATGCGTTTCTCAATGCACTGGCTTCAACAACTCAAAGGAAGGAAATGCAATGAGAAACAGATGAATCCATTCCTTTTTCGGCACTGGAGATCCTACATTTATGAATAGGACCATGGAGCTAGTTGCAGGTTGCTGGTGACGCTTGCCCAGGGGGAGCCTGCCAGATCCGGGGGCTCCTCCTGGGCATCGGCCCCTCTCATGCTGTGTTAACAAGACTAGGATGGGGAGCTGATGTGGCAGGAACTGGATAAAAAAAAGGGGAGGTGTCTGAGCTTTGCCAGAGCAGCCATGCTCAGGTGGGGCTGGTGCCGGGTGGCAGAGCCTGCGGTGCAGCCCTGGGGGACTGGGGGTCCCTGCCAGCCACCAGCAACCCAGCCCCATCATGGGGAATGCTGCAGCACGCAGGTGGCACCAACCATCCAGCTTTGCCTGGTATAATTTCAAAAAGACAGGCCAAGAGGAAACTATTTCCTGATACTCTGTATTTTTAATTCTTATTTTCACAGCTCTGCCTGTCCTAAATCCCAAGCAGATGGTGCAACTCAGCCCATCTCCTCCAGCAAGGATGATCCCCGGGGCCTCCCTGCAGAGAGTGTACATTTCAAAGGATAATTCCACGAGCACTTCTTACCCTGATCCGGAGCCTTCTGAGCATCCATATACTTCATCACTCTTCACACAGACCTGCCCCTGCCTTGCACCAGCTCCTGCTGGGGTTTCCTTTTCTCTTTCAAAAGGTAAGCAGAGTCACAAGCTCTTAGATGCAGCCTTGGAAGCAAGGGTAGCTGTGAAACGCAAGAACCAAAAATAAAAAACAAAAAGGAAAACAAAAAGAGAGAAGAAGGAAAATCCCTGTATGACTTCTCTGATTTATGTTACAAAAATGGCAACCGTCCCCCCACCTTGCAAGTGTGGAGGTGACCCCAGCCTCAGTCAAAGCGGGGGCAAGGGAAGCCCTTTAAAAAGCAGCCCCTTCCCCATACCTGCAGCACCTTTTTGTGCTCGTGAAGCATTTCTGTGCTAACAAATCCCATTTGATAATTGTGTTGCAAAAGCCTCACTCTGAATATTTAATAGAATTATTGCTAGTTATCAGCACAAGTAGGTGATAAATCACATGCTGCCTTTACCCGACACCAGGCAGAGCGATTAGGGGGTTTCAATCACGTTTCCCATCCTGCCCCCGTGTCAGAATGACCATGAATTAAAAAGAAAAACAAACAAACAACCTGCCCCCACCTCCCCGGGTTTCATTCCTTTGAAAAATAAAAAGATAAAGAAGGACTTATAGGCTCTGGCCTGGGCCCAGCTGTCCCCAAGTGCCACCAGCCCAACTTTTTGGTGCCCTCGCCTGCCTCTGGCGCCGCCTTCCCGGCAGAGCCCTCTGGCTCTGCCCCCCTCCGCGGTGTATGAATGAGGTGATCTTTTAGCTGCCCTTTGTCTTGGAAAAAAATTAATTCTCATTTGCATTACCTCGACTAAATGTCACCCACCGATATTTTGTTAGACATTAGCAATGCTGGCAGAGAGGGGCACGGGATAATTGCGTTCTGCCTAGCAGTGGGATTTACATAATTTCAGACAGCAATTAAAGAATCCCTGGGAATTTTTTTTTTTCTCTTCCAACCTCTCCTACAAAGAAAGTGTTCGTTTACATTAAGCGCTCAGCTCCTCGCTGTTCATTTGCATAAAATTAAAGGTTTTTGTGTTCTGGAACAGCAGGGTAACATTTAAAATTCCGTTTCAAAAAGCTCACCTTAGAATAATAAAATGTTAATATCATTTCACGGGCTGGAGAAGGTTGCCAGCTGCCTTTCACTTCAAACTTTTATCCAATACTAACTGTTTGGGTGGGTGATATTATTTTTTTTTGTTGTTGTTAAGATATAAACTTTCTTGAAAAAGTGTAGAGATGTAAATGTGCCTACGGATGGGTCTCTGCAGGGCTACTCCAGAGCAGAATGTTTGTTTACTCCATAGTTTTTTAATTAAAAAATCATGCAAAAGAGCAGCAGTGGAATATTATAGGCTTTAATGTGCCGTCATACTCCAGACTACGAGAGGAAATGCAATTTGGATCAAAACCCTTTCATTTGCTTTCATGGAGATGGAAGCGACACCCAACACGAGTCTGTAACACGAGATAACTTCCACTCTGAGACGGCATCGCTTGCCCAGAGCAGCGCCCGGTGCCGGAGCAGGCAGGGAGGCAGCAGGTCCAGGCAGCAGAGGGGGCATCCTGGCAAGACAGCTGAGACCCAGCCCCCGCTCCCAGGGCTCGGGGGACCCCAAGGCCCCCTCCCTCCTGCAGTCCAGGGGTGGTGGAAGGGCTGGTGAGGGGCAGCCCTCGCACGGCTCCCAACACTCAGGTGCCCACCGAGCCGCACGCTTCTGGGTCCCCTCTGACAGGCACCACGGGTAGGGATCACACAGCCCCTCACTAACAGCCACTGCTCCTGCGAGGAGGGGACGGGCAGCAGTCCCACAGCCACCAAGGAGGAGGATGGCAGCTCAGCGGGGCTCTGTGCCACGTTGTGCACAGGCAAGGGCTGGGAGAAGAGGCTGGAGGCTGTCCGAGCTGAAGCTCTCCCAGCCATCAGCTACCTTTATTCTGAGCACTCTATCAGCACTGAAAAATAAAAAAATTACATTTCCATTTGAAGACGACACTGTTGTGGTCCCTGAATGACCTTTCTTGTATCACCAGGGTCTCTCGTGCCTGGGAAGAGTTGTCAGCAGCACTGCCCATCCCAAGCACAGAGGACAGAGCCCCCAGCAAGGCACATTGTGGCAGGGAGGACAGGCTCTGCAGGGCTCTCCCACCACAGTGGCCAGGCAGGGAACACCCCACGGGGCTGGCAGCCACCAGCTGGCATGTCCCCTTGCAGGGGACACAGCCTCCATCCCCTTGCACAGGCCTTGGAGACATGGAGCCTCTCTGCCACCCTGTGACAACTCCAAAGTGGAGCCAGCCCCACTGCAAGCAGGGGGACCAGGGCCATGGGTGTGTAGGTGACCCACACTGCATGGCGGTGGGCTGGTGCAGGCTCTGCGGGAGGAGCAGGGTTGCAAGGAGAGGCAGCTCTTGTCAGAGATGCAATTCACCCCAGAGCAGCAGCACACTGCCACCTGCATGGTCCCATGGTGACTTCAGCAGAGGAGCGATGGCAGCAGAGAGGAGCCCCAGTAAATCATGTGCAGGGTGCACCTCACGCAGCTACTGCAGCACTTGCAAGGCAGGAGCAGTGCTGCTGGGACATGAGGATGAGGGGACGATGCTGCAGTGTGAATTTCACTGCAAGGTGAAGGGGCGATTGTTCCGCAGCGAGGATAGGACTCTGCCGCAGTGGAGCAGGAACCCCTGGGGGGTGTCAGCCTAGGGAGGGAGGCTTTGGGCAGCAGGTCCCACACTGGCTGGAAATTCAGGTCAGGAGGTGGCTCTGGCCTGGGCCCAGCCCCTCTGCTGGCTTCACTGGCCGGGGGTGGGAAAGCACGGGCACCATGCTCGGCTGGCACCACCACGGGGACCCGCAGGCTGGAGGCCCCTGGGAAAGGGGCTCTAGAGGCACACACCCGTGTGGCTCCTCCACATCAGGCAATCCTCCTGGGGCTGGGACAGGGGCCGAGGCACTGGTCCCTGGCACCCAGGTGTCATGAAGCCACACAACATGCTGGAGTGTGGCACAGCTGGCAGTGCCACAGCCTGGGCCATGCCAGCAGTGTGCAGCAGGGCCGGCCGGCATCAAGCTCGCCCAGCGCCCAAGGGAGCCAGGGGCACAGTGCCACGGGGCCCGGCAGCTGCGGCTGTCTGCTGTGCGGTGATGGAAGGGGCACCAAAGAGTCCCACAGGCCAGGTCTCCCAGCCCCCAGCCCCCTCCAGGCTGGAGGGGCAGGGCATGGGTCCTTCATGGCTGCCTGGGAGGCAGTGGCAGGGATGCTCTTTTTTTAAGGTGCCAAAAGCACCATCTCAGCCTCTGCCTTGACCCCGTGGGTGCCAGCCCAGGCGCAGGACCGCAGCAGGCAGAGGGCCAGAGGCGTTGGGCTGCCCTGCCCTGTCCTCTGGCACTTGTGGGGTCAGGGGGTCCTCACCACACTCGTGCTCACACTTCTTCAACCTCATCCTCATGCTGTTTGCCAGCACTGAGACTGCTCCTCTGCAGCTGCTGCTGGCTGCCAGCCCTCACCCCTGTCCACCAGCATCCCTCCCCACCACCCCATCACCACTGCACCTCGCAGCCATCACGGGGGGCTTCCCTTACAGAGGAACTTGTGAAGCAGCTGAGACAAGAGGAGATCTTCCACCTGGCAGTCCTCTTATCTGCCACCATTTGGGGCTGCTGTAGGATTGTTGCAAAAAGTATTTCATTAAAAATGAATCCTAATCCCAGCCGTTGTATTATCTGACTGGTTCACAGGCAGGAGAACAGCGAGCACAGTCTGTGGCCCCTGGTGCCTGTGTCTGATTCCTGCTTTGGTCTCCAGGCCACTGAAACTTCTACCTGCCTGCCAGCAAGTGCCATTTTTTCTTAATGATTTGCACAGGGAATCTACACCTTTGCAGCTACATTGGACACGAGCACAGGATAGATTCAGGCTTGTAAGCATCCAGCTCACCAGTGACATGTTATAAATGTTTTTCAAACTGTTTTGTGTCTCTGGGAAGTGAGAATTATCATTGTATCCCCGTAAAAATGAATATAAATTAGGATCAGCACACTGTATACTTCACACAAGTAAAACATGTGCCAGTCTGATGTCAGGCAGTGCCTTCATCACCTGCGCTACCTTGTCTGCCAGGACACGTCCCTGTTCTCCAGGGTTTTCTGTGCTCTCCACAGGCTCCTCCTGAGAAGTTTTAAAAGCCAACACAAAACCTGACTACTGGGGGTGAGGGCAAAGCAATGAGCAGGCAGCAAAGCGGAGAATGAAGAAAAAATTTTTTACCTGAGAGGGGAAAGTGGAGTAACTCACCTCCTCCATGAATGCCCGGAGCAGGCGACAGCAGAGCTGGGAGGCACCAGGCAGAGGTACCCAAAGAGGCGGGAACTGCATCCCCAGAGAACAGGGACCATACACCAGCTTCTCCCCTAACATCCCAGCTCCTGTGACTGAAAGAATGAGATGCTTTAATTTACAAAGCAAAAAAATGTGTATTTTCTTTCACTGTGCTTTTGATGCACTGTGAATATCTTTTACATCTGTTGCTTTGGGACTAGCAGGACTGGCACTTTCCTGTGCAAAATGATGCACTGGGGCCGCAGTCCCCCAGTATGGACACATTAGCACACACCACCCTGCCCTCTAGCTCGTGGGAGCCCAGGGCATGGCGTGGGAACATGGTGTGTGTGCAGAAGCATGGATGTGCTGCCATGTGCCAGGCTCACGGATGATGCACATGTGGATCCTGAGTGAGCTCAACACTGAGGAGTTGTGAGCTGTGAGCTGCGGGTTTGTGAGCTGATCAAAACCTAAGGCTCCAGCCTCATGGGAAATGTTAACTCTTCAGAAGCTGTTCGCCTTCTGGGTGAAAACAGAACAAACTTTTTAAAAATGGAAATGAAAAAGATTTGCTTGGGAATTTCTCTTAGGAAAAATCATTAATTCATTTAAAATTTTTTCATTTCAAAATTTGTTTTTATTACTTTTACATTATTTTATGACATCAGTAGTAACGCATAATGTGACCTGTCATATCATGTCAAGTCATGTCATAATATGCATAATAGTAGTAGAAGTGCATAATATTACATGTCATATTGACATAATCAGAATCTTCTATTATTATTGACTTTGTCAAACTAATTGCAACACAGATGGGAAATACTTTGCTCTAGAAAATAAGATTTAAAAGGTGTAACATATAAAAACCCTAGTTATTTCCCTTTGCACCCCACATTTTTAGTTTTTTTCAATGCATTTGTATAAAAATATTTAGACTAGTATATTACATCATGTTACACACTGCTACATATAATGCCACAAAATAATGGAATAAGAAAAATTAACAGTCCAAGTGAAATTTTCTGTTTGAAACTATTTCAAGTTTTCATAATAAACAAGTCTCGAAACAAAAATTAGTAAATCCTTCTATACATGAAGCCTAAAAGTTCCCCTTATGAAACACCTACATGAAAACAGCGATGTAGAAAAATCTTTGTGTGTCCAAAAGAAGAGCAGCAAAGCTGGTGAAGGTTCTAGAGCACGTCTTACAGGGAGCAGCTGAGGGAACCAGGGTGGTTTAGCTGGGAGAACAGGGGTCTGAGGGGGGACCTGATCGCTCCCTACAGCTGCCTGACAGGGGCTGTAGGCACAAGGGGTCAGTCTCTGCTCCCCAGTAACAAGCAATAGGAAACAGCCTCAAGTTGTGCCAGGGGAGGTTTAAATTGGATATTGGGAAAAATGTCTTCACCAAAAGGGTTATCAAGCATTGGAACAGGCTGCCCAGGGAGGTGGTGGAGTCCCCATCTCTGGAGTGATTTAGGAGGTGCATAGGTGTGGCACTGAGGAACGTGGTTCCGTGATGGACTCAGCAGTGTTAGGTTAACGGTTGGACTTGATGTCTTAAAAGCCTTTTCCAACCTAAACAATTCTCTGATTCGAAACTGCACAATCTTTTAGACAACATTCCCTGATAGCTCTGCAGTGTCAGTGGTGCTGTCCTGCAGGGTTTGAAGCTCATCAGTGCAAGAGCCATACACCAACGTGCTCACGCCTGCCTGCGCACACACAGCCCTACCCGCTTCGTCAGAGCCTCCCCCTCTGTGCTTGGGCTCACACTGAGCCCACTGGGATTTCTAATTGACTTGACATGTTATAAATTGCCTAACTTGGTTGTGATTGCTATGAAGAATGGTACTTTAAAGGACTCAATATCTGTATATCTCCCTTTGATAAACATTGGCTTGCTGAGCTTAGATCTTATTTATTTACCCTTGGAGCAGGTTCATTACTATGTATTAGGTAGATATGACATATTTATGGAAATATGGGGACTCTTTGTGGAATATATTAAGATTAAATAAATCATTGACTATGTGGTCAAGAACTACAGCAATCCTGATGGATGATTCCATGGGTTTATTTTGATCCTTGTATAATTTTGAGCTCTCCTCTTTGTCTTCCTGGACTCCTGCAGAATTTCCCGCGTCACCCCAATGCACTGGGAAATGCACCTTTGCTTGGGAAGAAAGCTCCAGGTCCCATGTGGCCTATGCCCTGTGTGAAGAGCCAGGGGAAAGGCGCCAGGGGGACAGGCCAGTGTGTCCAGATACCAAACCCCAGCCCCGAGAAACCTGCTTAGCAAGCTGAGAAATGTCTCCGATTTCGTTATCCCACGTCATCCCATCCACTGGAGTCTGCCACGTGTCATCCATTAGCCAATGAATTTACATATCTAATGGCGCATTTTCACAAATTAGTGGTAATTACATTTAAAACAGCTATTTTGATACAAATCAATGAGAGCCACAGCTAATGACATAAATGCTATTTCACATGTCCCTTGGCCTCATTACAAACATCAGAGGAGATCGCAGAGCACAAACTGCAGAGCAGCAGTGCAATGCCACTGACAGACTCAAAGCAAAAGGCTTTTCTGGTGAGCGTAAGTCAGCCCAAACAAAGCTACCACAAAGGCTTCACGGCCACCCTTTGGCCTGTGATATTCGAGGTCTTCTCTCCCCTTTCTTCCTAATCTTGCTCACTTGTTAATAGCTGGTGTTTGGTAACGGCAATGCCAGCTGCAGTTTAAAACCGGCATCAGTGCGTGCAAGTACATGACTCAGAGGGTCCCAGGTCCGGCTGTCCCCATCCCCTTGCAGGCAGGACACCGTGCCAGCCCCAGCAGAGGCTGAGACCCGGTGCAAAAGCCAGCCCTGTTGGCACCAGTGCCACACACATGGGGCCAGAGCTCCTGGGAAGCTCACCAGGCTGGTCCCCACTGCATGGAGCGCCGCAGCCATGCATGGGAATACCTTGGGCTCTTCCCCCTCCAGCAGGTAGCTTTCCAGCATCTTTGCTCCCATTAAATATCTGTTCCCCACACTGCCCTCCCGGGCTGCCGGCAGTCCCACAGGGGTACAGGGCAGAGGGAGCCTCTGAACGTGGTGGTAGCCAGTGTACCTCTGCAGGATGCACGCTGTGTTTTCCTTTTGGCTCAGGACAGCTAACAAAAGCCTGTAAATACCAGGGGATTCTTAAGGATAGTTAAGTAGCAAACTATCTGTTGATAATAAAATTTGCTTGCTTCTCACAGATATCCAATTTGCCTACTATCCAAAGAAAGGAATTGGGTGTCTGCTTCCTAAATTGTTTTAATCTTCAGCAAAGAGTGCTTCTGGCAGAGTCCCTCAGCTGGAAAATACGAAATGAGTTAGAAACAACAGACAAACGTGAATAATATGGAGTTTAAGATGTCTGATCTCAATCTGGAGAAACAAAGTTTAAATAGATTCCTCAATTCACCTGTGTGTGACCACGCCAGGAGGGAGAATACCCTTCCTGGGGAGGGCAGGGGATGCTGTGTCAGGTCTGGGCAGCTGGGTGGGCATGCACATTACTGCCAGCGCAGGGGCAAACGGGGACGTGTCTCCCCCAGGGAGAGGGGACATGGTGCTGCCTTGTCAGGCGCAGGTGGATGCCCACGCTTTTGGGGACTGATGCAGTTACACGAGCTTTAGGAGTTCACCCAGGCTTCAACACAAGTGATCTTTTTTCTTAATCTTCCCTTCTGAGATATTTATGTGTGCTCCACTACTCTGACACACACCCACACCCCAGATACTGATCACACGCAGCACTGCCAGTGAGAGTCCGTGTGTGTTGCTGTACCTCCGATATACCCGCCCAGGTGCCTGGTGCCTGCACCCCTCACCTGCCCTCTGCACGCCTCTGCTGCCAGACTGCGTCTTTGCTTTATCTTTACAAATATTTTCTCAGTAGATCTTCAAACATTTTCCCACCATACTCTCAAAGGATTTAAAGAAATCTTAAAATCCTGGGGGGGGGGGGGGGGCGGGAAATAACCTTCTGCTTATCTCCCAGCTCTTCCTTTTGTTACCCTGTTAATAACATTCACGTCACTGTGACACTAATTGAACTTTTCTATGCAAAGAGGCCCCTGGGCAAAATATTGCCCCCTGCACACCAGGATAATTTGGCAGCAGCCTCCTCCCCAGGCTGGTGGCAGTCCCATGCTCTGGACTTGGGCTGTGGTCCATACAGAGACTGCACGGGCACCTGCGGAGCTCGCCTCTGAAAAACCATGCTGTGCCTTCTCCTGTCGCAGGGCAGAGGGATGCTCTGGACCCACCATGCAATTTTTGGAATGGATACCATATTTCTTCTTATAATCACAATCTTTTCTGTGAGGACACTGCTCTCAGTGTCACACACGAGTGCTGCAAGTGCTGCCCTGAACACTAAAGGAAATGCTCTTTTCCATCGCACTAAGTGAAACAATTCAAACCAGGAAAATCTTGATAAAAGTTTAATTAGGAAAACGGACTCCATCTGTAACGTATCCCCATTCTCCCCATGTATTAACCCTTTTGCCATAAATCTGCCACCCTTGAAGAAACCTGCCTTCCTCACAAAACCTACTCAGGGTTCACATTATTTTAATCAGTTAGAGGGGTTTAATACATTATTGATTTTTAGGAGAATTGAAAAAGCTCCTGTATTAAGTCCAGGTTGCTTATTCTTTCTGTATATGACATTCAGGTACTTGTGAAAAATTATACCAATTATGAAATCAGCCATTTACTGCTTCAAAGTGCAATCAGTTGTCACACTGGAAAGCACTTGCTCCTGAATATTATTAGTTGGGCTATGTGCACAGGAAAGTGCTGAGAGGAAAGACTTTAACCAAAGGGCAATTGCATGAAATTTACTTAGAAATAGCTATTTATCACCCTTGGATTTCCTACTGTTCAAATCCACTGCAGACACTTTATGGAATGAAACAGCCATCTCACCAACGTAACTCAGCCAACTGAGGGGGTTTTTTCCTCACTGACATTAAATGAAAAATTTAGAAGTCATTGTAACAGCTTAAAGATGCATTATCCTTTTTGATGTGCAATTTTAGCTTCATATCAAAAGCCATATAAAATAACCCCCGCACAAACACAAAAAAGGAACTTTTAAAAGTTTTATGACATGTAGTTCATCTTACCTTTTATGCATCTAACAGGCACCGCTTCTCCTGCTGTTCTCAGAGACCATTGCATGATTACCACTATGGGGGAGAAAATATTGCCATAGCAGCAGCAAAACCAGCTGAAGGAAGGATTAGTCTCTGGAGCCTGGGAAATGGAGGGGGAGAAGCTGAGCACCACAATGCCAGCAAATTCCTCCAAAGCCAGAGTGCAATGGAATTGCGGGAGAGCTGCCCATTAGAGAAGCCTTCAGTTGTGTCACAAACTGCCACCATTAATGGGTTTTGCCGCAGGCAATGAAGTGAGAGAGAACATAAATTAAAGAGGGTACATTCAAGAGAAATTTCTAGCTCAGTAAAGATGTCTTATCTGCTTGTTTTCCAGAGCAGACAAGAATTTTAGAAGGTAAGGTCAACTTCTTCTCAAAGTAAGAATGGAGCTGGTGCAGGACTAACACATACTTGACTACCTATAGGTGTGCCCACTGCTCCCGTTTCTGTCCCTGGGCAGCAGTGCCCAGCACAGGGCGAGCACAGCCACCTCACACACACACACACACACACACACCCCTTTGTAAGGCATCACTTCTTCCTCTTCCAATTTCTTCAGGTATAATACACAATAGGAATGGAACTACCGGGCAATTTCCATGTTGGAAGCATGATCAAGTGGACAGTGGTGAGTCTGGACACAAAGCCAGTCACCGTGGGAATACAAATAGTGCTCCCATAGAAAAGAGGAAAGCAGCTCCTGACCCACTGGGTCTTGAAGACCTAAACCGGGAGCAGAGCAAAGCCCCTGTAGTTTTGAATTACAGTTGGCTTGTACACAGCAACAATGCCCAAACCAGCCCAAGGGGTAGGCGAAGATGCAAGATGCTTCCCACTTGCAGGTATCTCCCAGCTACTCCCTGGAGAGGGGCAAATCCAGGGATGAATCCAGTTTCATCCACCTCTATGCAGCAATCAGATCTCCTGTCAGGTGGGTTAGAGACCTTCTGGTCCCACCGGTGAGGGCTGGGCACCCACCGCTGGTTATCTGAGCTGTGCTGGACGAGCCAAGGGACCAAACTGATCCCTTCTTCTGCTGGGGTCAGCACATACTTTGCCTCACTGTGGTTTGTAGAAACAAATCCAAACTGGTTTCCTGCGAGCACACGCACTCCCGGCTGGGGAAGTCTCACTCCATGCATTTCAAAGGCAGCTGAACCTGGTCCCCAAAGCGTTCATCCCTGCTTCCTATGGGGCCTGGGCACATACCACCTCTGCTTAAGAAGCCAAACATACAATCACAGACAAATTTGTGTTATTTGCCACAGTCGACTAGAAAACAGGCAACTTCAAAACTATTCTATTCTAGAATTTCAGGTCCAAATCAAGAAAGGGGAGAGGGCGTGCTGAAATGAGCTGTCTTCCTGATACCCTTCAGCATGGCGTGGGTGCCTTAGATGTCTAAGGCACAGCATGTTATAAAATGCACCAACAATAGTCTTAACAGGTGATGGCAACCAAGATCTAATAGCCTGCTTTATAGCACAGAAATAATACAAAAACAGAACAGTTACTATATTTTAACTTGCAAAAGGATTGTTATAATACCATTTAATTTAATAAATAGTAAAGTATTTGTAAATGAACCATTTCATAAAGTGTTACCAATTTCTCCATACACAATAATATGATTTGCACAAACGTTTGTCCTTGAGGCAATAGAAATTTTCTTTGCAAATCAATCCTTACAACGATTGTAATTAGTATCCGTTAAGGCAGCTAGCAGTACCTGTAGCTGTATTTCTTCCATAAAAGCCCTGATTGCTGCAAGCTCTCACACAAAGCTAACGACACAGAAGGAAAATGCACATGTCGTCTAGACTATTCATTTTAATCAGGCAAGAGTGATTTTTTGTGGCCCATTTGATATGACTTTTACACAAGATACAACCTCGCTCCACAAGGGCTGGTGGAAAAGGTCAACACTGCTGTATAAAAAAATACATTTAAAGAAGGAGTTTAGAAAAGCAAAAACTACAGATAAGGACCAGTATTGTTCAGGCAGAGCTGCAGGTGTCACACCTACCTAGTGATTTCTGAGAAATCTGTACATCTACTAGTTTGTTTTAATGCTCAAAATTTAAAAAGTTAGGGACTTATTTATTAAGTTAGTTAGCTTCTTTCCTTAGTGATGGGATGCAGAGGTGAATTGCTGTGTGATGGTACATGTTTGCATTAAGGTACGTTCTTAGCAGATACTGCTCCTTCAGAAAAGGCTTTACACCCAAAAGCGAGTCCAACGCAAACCCGTGCACTCCACCTGGCTGGGAAAGCAGAGACCCCGCAGCCTCAGCAGAGGCTTTCAAGGCTGCTGGCTCCCAAGGCAGATGCTCGTGCCCAGTGAGGGGACTGAGCTGCCCACGGAGCCCTGGGCCAGGCAGCTGCTGGCCAAGGGACACCATCCCCGCAGGAGACCCCGACCTCCCAAGGGGTGGGCAGGTCTTGAGCAATCTCTGGCTAGCACTGGCAAGTCAAAGTGCCTGCCAGGAATCCACAGGAGACAACTTAGCCGGATACCTTGTGCTGAAGCACAATCACATTCATGAACAGCCTGAGATGCCCAGAGGATCGGTATTATGACTGGGAGCGGGACGCGGAGCTCACTGCGCTTAGGGGTGCGGGCTTCCTGGGAGCATGGCTGCTGGCAGGAGAGCAACCCAGCCCAATGCTCCTGGCCCATTTGTGTGCTCTCGCTGGAACGGCACACAGCCATGCCAGCTCCCTCATGCTTAAATCAATGTTTTCCATACTGTCATTATTACATGCTGTTCCAAACCAGCGTTTTGCTGGGTGCAGTTTAGCTAATACTGCTCTTGATGATTACTGCTGCTGCAAAATAAAATTAGCGACCCTCCTGTGGCCAGCAGGAACAAGACAAGCTGTCCCCACAGAGCTGGAGCTGCTCTGAACAGCAGTGCACAAAGGCAGCCCTGCACTGTACGCTGTCTGCTGCTTCCTCTGGTGATGAAATCCCCATGCCAGGGCTCTGCAAGCTGGCTGGCAAGGGCAGCCTGCCCGGGAATCCCTCCCACCCAGAGAGACAAAAGCCACCACCCAGTGGTCTCTGCTCTGGGGCATCCCACCCACAGGTGCCCTACACCTCTGCCAGTGGGTGCCACAGAATGCTGGCACTCCTCGGCACAGCCACAGCTCTGAACAGAGCCTGATGTGGGGACAGCAGCCCCTTGATCCCTTGAACGCAGGCATGAGTCAGGGGTGCCCGTCTGTCAGGGGGTTCGCCTGGAGCACCCCAGTGCTTTCGGCTGCACTCTTAAGTGCCACCAAATTTCACAGCAGAAGTCGGATTATTCCATGAATAGGGTCTAAAATTCCAGCTTTATGTCCAAGTTTCAGCATTAATCATGCCATTCATCATCATTACCAGCAGTCACTCCACTCACTGCCCCAAAGGCAGCAGCAGGGGCAGGGGCTGGTGGACTTTGTTCCTTTCTCCCTCCAAAGGAGGAGAGGCCAGTCATCAGTAAGATCATTGATCTGGAGCTTTCGCCTGTCTTCCTGAGCAAGGAGGAGGTTAATTTATCACAGGATGGAGAAAACCCAGTCTTTAAATTCCCTGCTTGCTCTTAATTAAAGAAAAACCTACTATGTTTGCTAAGCCTTGCTCTGAGGACTGGACTGCAGTGGCTCTGTAGCAGAGTACAGGCAGATTGTCTTCCAGGCAAAGACCCGTCACATAGGGCCAAACTAACTAACACACAGACAGACACACAGACAGACACACAGACACACACACAGACACACACACAGACACACACACAGACACACACACAGACACACACACACAGACCCTCCCCTTCCCTCTCTGCTGCAAAAACACCTGGGAAAAGAGCTGCCAGGTCTGCCTGGGTTTGTGACTCCAACCCCCTTGGCAGATCAGTTCAAAGTCTCCAAAACGCATTAGTCTGCATAGGAAAGTACCCATATGGGGAGACAGTACTTTAAAAATGACATCTCTTCTGTCCAGAGTGAAAATAGAGCCCCAAGCCCAGCACTCACCAGGGTCTTCTGGCTCCTGAGTGACAAAGCAATGGTTGCCCCACATGGGATGGGGACCAGCAGCCACACAAAGTGCCAGGACATTAATGACACTGCCAGGAGTGCTACCCCACATGCCACCAGGTTATTCAGGGCCTTTAAACTCTGCCTCCTGCTCCCGTGTCCCTGTGAGCGCTGGGCAGGAGGGTGTTGCAAGGGCAAGGTGGGTCCATGCCATGCAGTCATGCTGCAGAAGAACAAAGCTGAACATGGTGAGGTTTTGGGTGCCAGCTGGGGCCCCCACACCCCATAACTGCTTCAAACCCTTCTGCTGGAATGCCTGGCTCACTGTTATTCAAAGGCTGCTTCGAGGGCAGCGCGACAGCTCTGAGCCAGAGCACGATGCTGAAGGCACTGCTGGCAAACCAAACCATCACTCGGGCATCCCTGTGCAGCCCCTTGGGGCACTGAGGGAGCATCCTGCGCCCAACACCCACCACGCAGTGTGGAACAGGGCATGGGCCAGCCCCTGCACCCACCTCCCACCAGCAACCCCCAGCCGCAGGTGCTACCGCGTCGGCTGTTCTGGAGAGCAGGAGCAGCCAAGTTCATCACAAGCCTGGCTGTGAGACTGCCTGGAGATCTCCTTGGCATGCTCCAAGAGGTGTGAGTGGAAGATTAATCTTAATAATTACTGTCCTCAGCTTGCCTGGCCCCATCCGAGCTCAGGCCTCCCCTGGACCCAAGACACGCACATGTGTCCCCACACGCCCCAGCCTGCTCCCTGCACAGTGCTGTGCCCAGCCCACAGAGAAAACCCATGTCCCAACTGCCAGGCTCAGCAGCTCCCTGAGGCTTTTCCCCTCCTGTCCACAAAGTAAATGAAGTGGGGAGAGTAATACAGTGTGCTCTCGCTGAGACTGACAAGCCTGTGCCTCTCCTGGAGCTGCTGTGCTGGTATTAAACAGACAAGACAAGCTTTCAGTCAGTTATCGGCCAAAAAAATAATGAAGGAACAAGTCGGCAGAGCAAAGCCAAGTCACCCGGACCAGCCAAGTGGAGAATTTAATTTCTCGCAGGTTCCTCAGCAGCAAAGCATCTCCATGCCATGGCCCTGCACATGCTGACAGCTCCGACCCAGTGGCCACAGCCACTCCGTCGCCCACGGGGCTGTGGGGAGCAGGCACATGCCCTGGGGCCAGGGGTGCTGGCAGGGAAGGGGCTGCCCCACTCTCATTTTCTAGAACAGGGCTCGGTCATCACAGGAGACAGCTCTGCCTGACACATGGTGTCAGAGGGTGACATTTACCCGTCACTGCGCAGCCGGCAGCCTGGGCTCAGCACACAAAGCAGCGTGCAGGAGACAGAGGCTCCAGGAGGGCTTTCAGCCCCACAGCAAAGCATCCAAGGGCAGGGAGGTCCCAGCAGACACCCAGCCCTGCACCCACAGCTGTGCAGAGGGGCTCCATAGGGCCCACCAGAGCCACATGCAGCAACCAGGGTGCATCAGGGAGCTGGGGGGCCCGTGCCCCCAGGCAGGGAAAACCTGGTGTCCTGTTCCTGAGGGCCCCAGCATTTCTTCAGTTTGCAAAGAGGGCAAGAGTTTGCAGGAAATTGAACTAAAGAGATCCTGATGCCAACAGAGCTGCCTGGACCTATTTTGGGCTCCTTCCATTTGAGTCTTTTTCCACCTCTTTGCTTCCAAAAAACACTTCTGGGAACTCATCCCTGGTGTCAGGGCTCTGCATTCAGTGTCACAGATAAGTCTGGAAAAACAGTCAGTGTCTGGGACAGCCCCAACAATAAAACACATGCAGAAGCAGAAGGGAGTAAGTCAGCTGCCAGAGAGGGTGAACATGCCATCCCCTGGTGCGGGTTAGTGCAAAGGTATCATCTCCTTAGTTACTCATCTTGAGGCAGAAATACTGGGCTGAGCTGTAAACCAGCTGGGGATTGGCTTCACTCTCTCCCCCTGTTCCAGTATGTGCTAAAGAATTTATTTTCTTTTTTTTTTTTTTCTTCACATTATCACAAGTGCAGTCTTAATGAGGTGAAAACTTACAAAGCTACTTATCATGCAGTGACCATCAGGGTACCACAGCTTGGCCAAATACACATCTCTGGACTGGTGCATAAATTTCAGACCCATTTCCAGAAGCATTTTAAGCTGCCTTTTGTGGAAGGGGAAGAGGCAAGATGCTCCAAGCATAATACATGTTTTAGAAAATGTCGCTGAGGAGTGTTAAAACTGAAGCTAATACCAGTTTCCCTAATGAACATCAAGGCTTGGATGACCAGCAGCTCACCAGGCTCTCCCCAGCCATTGCTTCTGCCCACCCTGGGGAGCTTTCACAGACCTGCGTCCCGGTGCTGCGTGAGGTCCTCCTCCCTGCTGCCGCCACGCTGGGACGGAGCACTGCTGCCCACCAGCACCTACCACACCAACCGCAGCACAGCCCAAGAGCTGCAGGCAGCCGGGGTGCCTCTCTCCTTGCAGCCCACAGAGCAAGCCCCAGCCTGGCTGCCAGCACACAGGGTGCTCACACCAGGATAGGGCTCCCCACACCACAGAGCTTTGCTCTTTGCAATGCTGCCGACAGCACCTGGGCAAAGTGACACGGTAACAAATGGGCTGAACCAGCTGGTTTCTGCCTGGGAGAAATCATGCAACAATTTTCAGCTCCACACAAACATTTACAGCCAAGTTATAAGCTCCTGTAAAATGCTGACAGACCCCTTCGCTACAGCAGTGCTAGCAGGTGCCCCATAATGAATGTGTTGAATGACCTACCAAGCAAAGTTATTGAGGCAAAAAGCACTGCGGTCATTCAACAAACAATTAGAGAGTGTCCTGGTGGGGACAGCATACTAACAAGGGAAGGAGCCCGGAAGAGCTGAGTAAGCGTCATGCCTTCCCCCCAAATTCCTCCTCTTTCCAGCCTGGGCTCTGATCTATAGCATGACTCACTGGAGCTCCAATAAAGCTTCAGAGATTGTTATGCTAAATGAGAAAAAAAGTAATTGCCTTTCCCCCATCTAGAACTCCAGATATATAACTTGGAGAAATATAATTAGCTGCTAACTTCAAAGATGCATTGGAATTTTTGTAATGGGCATTGAGACCCTGTATTAAGAAAAGCTAAAAGAAAAATGATACACTCCTCCTGGTAAATGGAATAAGACTTAAAGGTTTTAATTAGGATTTGCTATGCATCTGCAGCTAGGAAAACAGGAAAAATACCCTTGTAGTATCTTACTGTTTGAAAAACACATATTGGGCAAGAAGCTTCCTGCAAAAAATAATTATGAAGAGTGATACATTTTTGTCTTATGAACAATAATAATCTACTATTAAAAATAAATGGCTCTTCTTACTGTAGTTAAAATTAAATTATCTCCAACAAAGAGAGATATTTGCAACAAGGACCGGGGGCTCTCACCTATTTGAAGTGGGAATGGGGGCACCACTCACACAGCATGTCAGTTAGTCAGGCCAGTTAACAAGAAAAACATGAAACACATTCTGCCCACAAAGAAGATGCACCTGCCTGCATCACTCCTTTGTGTCTCCCCTTGACTGCAGGGTGGGCACTAAAGGGTCTCTTAGAGCCTCTTGCTTAGCTGCTGGGACTCCCACAAAAATAACTTTTTTTTTCCAGAAAGTTGCCTGTGTGCCAGAAAGCCAGTTACCCGCCAGCAGAGGAAGAGCTACAGAAAGGGGTTATTTCAGCCAGCTGGGAAAGGAGATCAGAGACCCCTCATTCTCCTCAATGGGAAGCCAGAACAAACCCATGAAGGGCTCCCGCATCTCTCTCAGGGCATAGCTCAGCTGCTCTGGGGCCAAAGGAGAACTGCAGGCTTAGGAGAGCATGCTTCCCTTGGTGTGGTACACCAGGCACCCCCTACTACTTGGGTTACCTGCACACTGCAAAGTCCTCAAAGCCACAGCTGGCAGAAAACTTGATGTCCTGCAAGACTACACTGCCATGGGGCAAGATGAAACATGTGCTAGACAGCCACTAGACAGAAAAAACAATAAGCATTTAATACCATTTACTATTCAAACCTCTACTCACCAGAAAGCATCCTATATGGGCTTCATAGTGGTACCTCCATGTCCAGAAAGTTTTATGGCTAGAAGTGTTTTACAACGGGAACATAAAGCATTTAGAAAGCTAACCTCCAGCCTACCTTCTTCCAGCGCTGCAAACTCTGAGCAGGCAGGACCCCAGAGCAAAGCACCAAGCCCACAGCTCACATCCTACCTGAAGGTGGGAGATGCCCACCCGCAACCCCAGGGTGGATGCGTGTGTGTGTGTGCCTGGAGCCTCTTATCTCAGAGGCGCCACCCCAGCATGGGACATGGGGGTGGAGGGGGCCAGGCTGCTATCAATGTGGGATTCAGAGGGTCCCGCATTTGTGAGGTGTGACTGGGGCCAGGCTGTGCTGGAGGCTGCTTGGTGCAGGTATGTCATGCAGAAAAGCTGCAATATCTTCTGGATCTGTGTTTTTAAGCTGCTTCTGGGGGGTTATAGTAGCTGTATAGCATGTTTAGCATATGGCCTTCTCTTGTTGCTGTTCTCTGTCCTGTGTGGAAAAAGGCTCAATTATTCTCATGAAGAAATAACAAAGTTTGGGCCAATCTAGGTTTTGGCTCTTACGTGAGCTTGAGATAGATTATAGAAAAAAAGTTGTTCTAGAGTGTGAATATAGTTAGCATTTTTTAAGACCTGTGTTTGGAGCAACTTAGAAGAGAAAGAAAATGCACCTGTATTTAGGAAAGAAAGACTCGGCGTTTTTTATATCTGTTTGTATGGAAAGTGTTTGGTCTCTGAACTCTGTTGCTACAGTCCTGCTTCTCCTTGCACTGTGTTCATGCCAAGCTACAGAACAAAACTTGTTTTCTCCTGTTGCTTCACTTTTAATAAATCCTTTCCCTTTTAGAGTCTGTGTAGGTTAATTCTTGATTTACTGCCTAGGCTTTAGTAGCTGGAGCACATCAGCCATCTGAGCCCTAGCTGGCTAGACTTGAGGAGCAGAGAAGCAGTGAGATTCTTCCTGACTTGGGGATGAAGCTCTAAACCACTGACTTGCAAAGATTTTTTGTGTCCACCTCAGGAGAAGCAGGAGATGCTTCTGTCACTCTTGGCTTGTTCATGAACAGGCTGGGGGAGCTGGAGAGTGCTGAAGTGTTACTTGGGGTCTCCATTCCCAGCAGTAACTTCAGGCCTGGAAAAGGGACTCAGTCTTGGGGAAGAGGTGAAGTTCATTAGCTGGTGAGGGAAGGGACACTTGTGAGAGCTCGCCTGTGTGCATCCGAGAGGAAACAGAACAGCAAATTCCTCTCAGCTAATTATAAAGCTGCCAGCTCAATAACAAATTGGCACTGGGAAGCCATGCCATGGGACCTGAAGCCTTCAAAGTTCAAAACGTTCTTAACGCGGGGAGCTTGCAAGAGACGGGCACGCTCTCCATGCCTCCTCCTGCCCTGGGAGCCCCAGCACGTGCGTGGAAGGGGCTGAGCTGGGGCAGGAGGGGTCTCTGCAGGGAGTGAGCTCTGTCGCACTCCCACATCCCTGGCAGGGCTGCAGGGGTTCTTGTGCTAATGGATGGCTTATTCTTTGATGCTGTGCATTATAATTTATCTTGTGCTGGGCCACTTGTTGGACTGGGCCTTGATGAATTGTTGATAAACTGTGATACAGGCTGTTGCATTTAATGAATTTTTGTGGTGCAGGCTGACCATTTGAGCTCCTGCAGGCAGTGATGAGGTTGTGCTAGGAGAAAAAGGGACTGGGAATATTCATGGGGAAGAGGGAGATTGCTGTTTTTTAGCAAGCCTGAGCTGCTTTCTCATTTTTTAAGGAGAATTCCAGGTACACATTTTCTACTATGAAATAATGAATTCCTGTTTGATGTGTTCCTTGTGTAATACTAACCACGAGCTCATCTCTAATCTGAGCTACGCAGGAGCTCATCACCACATAGCTCGAGAAATCCTTTATTGTATATGCATGGGCAAGCACATTATAAATACAGAACTTGGCAATAACTCCCAGCCTGCCTGACAGCCTGCAGAGGGGCCGGGCGCTGCACTGCGTGAAGGCAGCTCTCGCCTCTGGGGCACCCCCTTGCTGTGGGGCCCAGCTGTGGGACCTGGAGGGGCTCCTGATGGGGAACTCTCCCCATTCCAGTGTAGCATGGCACAAACAGTTTTCTGTACAGACTTATTTTGGTTCAGAGTTTTGCACTTGCCTGTTAAAGAGCAAAAGGAAGAAGAGGGTTTATTTAATAAGAAATCCTTGTGCTAGCTTTTAAATGTTGTTATACTGCTTGTTTGCATGCATCTCCAATTTTTGAGATTTCTGTGGTCTGGCTCTTTGGCCTTAGTTCACCTGGATGGTCACAGCTCCCCGGAGCAGTGGTTTTCAGAGCACCTCTATCGGATTCTTGCCCACAAGCCGTAGTGGCCCATCTTTGCCCTTTCTGTGCTGCTTGCCCTTGCAGAGCAGCATAGCATCACAACACAGCGCTGCTCATGAAGCCCTTCAGACACCTTGACCCCGGTCTAGTTCCCACCATCCCTAGCAGAGCTGTCAGGAGCCCCTTGGCACTGCTAAACAAGCTGCTGGAAGCACAGGGGCTGGCTGCTGGGTGCCCGCAGGCTCAAGCTTAATTGCAAGCCTGAATGTATCTGTTAGGCTTGCTCAGATGCCACTGCCACCACCAAGCCTGTGCAAGGTGTCAAACTTGTGTTAGCTACTGGTGATGCAGCGGGCCTGGGGAGCTGTGCAGGGCATGGGACAGACGGTGTGACAGTGTCCAGGCTCTCGAAAGTGCTCTGTACATCTGTGTTTCCACCACTAGTCAGGGTATGACAACACAAGCAGATGCTGGAATGCAAGGGGGTGGTTAGGAGGGACAGGCTGGTACAAGGGCGCTGCCACGCAGGGCCAGCAAAGCTTCCCATGCCAGCTTCTGCTTTTAATGTTTATATGGCTCTGGTATTGAGTGTTTTTGTTTATATTGGTCTTTATTGTATTTGATTAGCACTGACCTCTTTTTCTCATGATTCCTGATCTCATTACCTAGGTGGAGCAAGGCAGGAGTCAGTGGCTGCAGTGCTCAGGTGGCAGATACCACTCCAGTCTGGAGCCCAGCTGGCTCCTTTGATCAATACAAGGGTGAGAGAAGGAGGAGAAGAGCTCAAATTGCTCTGCCTCGTCCCCATCATATCCTGTAGTTTCCTCTGAAACTGGAATGATGGATCCATGCCAGGCAAGCAACAGCATGCAGGGCAGCCGGTGACGCTGCAGCACAGCGATGCCTCTGGCTGGAATTTGGTGAGATGGACACCCACCCCAGCACTCGCAGCTTGGGAAATGACTTATAAACGTGGCTGTTTCTGTCCAGTGCAACGAGCCGAGTGGCTCCCTGGAGGAGGTCTCACACCGATGTGGTGGGAAGCTGGTCCCCAGCAGCGCTGGCGAGGAGCAGCTGCCCATCTGTGTGCCTTGTGCAGAGGACACAATACCGAGCACTGGTAATACAATTTATTTCCACTAGTGAGTGAATTGCCCATAATTCATGACAAGTAGAGCCTCGAGTGATGATGAAGGTCAGCCCATCAGATCTGGAAATAAATTGTATCCTATTACAGCCTCCTATTAGAGGTCTATTTATAGTAGGGGCTTGTGAACTCCTGGAAGTTTGGAGGGTTTTTTGTTGGGATTTTTGCTTTTTTGCTTGGCTAGTGAGGGTATGAGGACATGAAGAACTCTGATGCAAAACAAGCACCTGTGCTGCTGATATAAACCAGTCCCTGTTACAAAACAACCTGCTTGCTGCGGAGAGATGCTGGGTCCCAAACTGACTGGGAGGATTTGTGGGGTCTCAGGGCTGGAGGCACTGCTTGGCCAGCCAAGGAGCAGGGGTGGGTGGACAGAGACATGGCTATTTTGAGGCTTACTGTCTTCTCTAGAAAATACTGTTGTGCTTTTATACTGGTGGCACAGCTTATTCCTGAAGACAGAAAAGCAGTGCCTTTCTCCTGTATTTACCCCTTCTATTTGCCATGCCACTGTAATCCCCAATTGATAGATAATGTGCAGGATGTGGTTTGCCATGGTAACAGAGCCGTAGTTCTTTACATTTTTTAAAAGATTAATATTTCTCAGCTTGGTTTCATTATTCTGATATTAAAAATCATTAGTTATGTACCATTTCACAACCTTCACAGGCCATAATATGCCCTTTTGGGCACAAGCTTTCCTATAGGCAAAATAAAGCGAGCCTCCTGGGACTGGCAGGGGATGGTAAAAGCATCTGGTGGTACCTCGGCTGCAAAGTCTGCTCTCGCCAACACCTCTGGCTGTCACTGCAGACAGCATGACACATCGGTGTTTCTGAAAATACTCTGGAAGAGGAAAAATGGAGCTGTTTCTAAAATCCCACATATGAGTATGCAACTTTGCTTGCCTCTCATTTGAATCCCAGATATATAGGCAGTAAGCTGTAGAGATCATCTTTCAAAGCCCATGATATGCAAGAGAATCTCACCACTGGCAAATGAGAGAAGTTACAGATTTTAGTGTTGTCCTCTGTCTCCTTGAAAATTATTTGAACTTCCAAAGGATTTGGGACAGAGGAAAACTGCTGTGAATTAAATTGCCTTATTCTATTGAAGAACGTGGCTTTGGGAAAAAAGCGGGGCTACTTGCTAGGAAGTGAAACTGCTTTTCTTTGATCAAATGACTGCTCTGCTGGTGCTGCCGATGGAGGGGAAGTGGGTTTCGTTGTACGGGAGCCCTGGCTAGGCACTCTGGGGTAGATGCAGAGCCGTGTATAATTACTTGCCCAGGTTAAGAGGGGTGATTCACTCAAGCTGGAAAATGTCTGGAAGTTTAGTTCCTTAAAGGCAAAATAAGAAAAACAGCTGTCTTCTAAACCTCATAAATCTGTACAGTAAAAGGTTTGGGCAAAACCATATTTTATTGTTTTTGCTGCTAGAAACAGAACAAATTAAGGGCCATGTGACTTGGTAATTGCTGTGGACTTTTTTCTGACAATAAACATTAAACTTAAAACTGTATTAAAATCATTTGACAATTTTTATGCTTTAACAGCTGAGAGTGAATAATGTTTTTTGCATATAAAATACTTTCTCTTGTCAGCCTATAAAACTGTCAGAAATAAATTCATCAAAAAAGATTATATAATTAAAAGTAATTTCTTTTCTTTCTCTAGTTTAGTTGGAATTATTTGTTTGTCACTTTTTTCAGGACTAAATTACTGCATTCAGAGACAACTGTCTTTGTTAGGACTATTATGAAATGTATGAACCTTACAAAAGGAGCCCAACTTTCTCCTCTAATGTATCAATTCAATATCACTTTTCAGAAAATACTTTTAGATAGTACCATTTCTAAAAAGCTATTTTATTCTGAAGATGAACAGGAGCAGTAATGGAAAGCATCCAAATGTAGAAATGGTATTTTTATTATTGAGCTGCATATAATTTATGGAAAATTGCTGAATTAATTTTTTAGCAAAGTAAATTGTTAGCACTTCAAATTGCAAATTCACTCTCAAAGCGAGAGCCTTACAGGTGTTTAAAAGCTGAAGTAGCAATATTGATTTTTATCTTACGGCAATCGGGAGAGGGTGTCAGCCTCGTGTGACAGAGCTGGGGTGCGAGTCGGTAACAGCACCTGCCATGGGTGGGGGAACCCCAGGGTGTCTTGTGGGCGCAGGGCTTTGCAGAGGAAAGTCCTTACAGGTGTGGTCCCCTTCCTCCCCTGCGGAGGGGTGCGTGGGGAATGCCTTTACCTCCCACCTGACCCGTTGCTCGTTTTTGGGTGGGGGGTGCTGGCAGGGCAGGGTGGGAGCCCCTGCCACCCTCAGTGCAGGAGGGGGCATTCTGACAGCACAGACACTTTTAACAAATTGCCTTGGCTCCCTTGTGATGAGAAACCGTGAACTTATCAGAGCTGGGTGGATTTGGGGGTGACTGGATTTTCAAGGCTGGAGGGTGATAATGGTTTATTGATCTGTTGTTAAGTTATTGGAGCCTTAATGGAGGCAATAAACCAATAGTGCACATTGCTGTCACACAGCCGCCTAAGCTGGGAGAGTAATTAAGCAAGCCTTCCTTGGCATGCAAAAGAGGAGGCTTGTGGTGGCCACCTCTGTGGTGACCCTGGGGTGATGGAGCCTTTTGCCTTGCCTGCCCTGTGCCTGTGCAGGGATGCGTCATGATGGCTGGAGGATGTTCCCTGGGGTGCTGCCGACAGCACGCAGGTACCTGGGGGGTGCAGGGGTGGGGGTCCTGTCTTGTGCTGTCATGAGATGCACTGCTGGAAATTTCACGGCTCATCCAAAATGTGCTGGTGTGAAATACTGTGCTGCTGGCTGAACATGTCCTGCAGGTCCCGTTATTGGCTCCCAAGGAGTACTTGGCTGCGTTTTGTTGGGGTTTAGTGCTCTGCAGACAAAATGGGCCTGTGCTCAGAAGCCCTGATAGACACAAGCAGCTGCAAAGGTGCTGCTGTAAGTGGGAGCAGAAGGCTAAAGTGACGCTGAGCACTGTGTAGGGCTGGGGGCTTGCCGGCTTGGTACTGTGTTTCTGATCTGATAAATCATGAAATCTGGATTTACTGTGAGTGATGATATAATAAATGGGGGGTGGGGTGGGGTGTGTGTCATGCCAGGATGCACTGCAACTGTTGTTTCCCTTGGTTTTGATAGGTCCCATTCACCCAGGAGCTGGGAGGCAAGGCTGATCTGCTGGAAGTATTATCTCTTGATATGGTAATTATTATCTGTGATTAATCCTGCTCATGCTGAAGAACTGTGCAAGCCTTTTCCGGAGGGTTCATCTTCATGTTTGCTTCTGCTGTTCATGCATAATATGAATTGACGTGAGCTATTGTTGAAGAGAGATAGACGGAGGTGTCTGTACCAAAGAGGTTTTTAATGACAGGCTGGTATGACTAGAAATGTCCTGGCAGAAGATGAAATCCCACAGGGCTGTGGGTCAGAGTGTGTTAAGGCTGGGTGATTCAGCTGCTCTTCAGGGTGCCTGTGCTGCAGCTGGCCTGCCGTAAGGGTTAATGGAGTCCAGCTTTCCTTCCCCTTCATCCCACTGCCCACCCAGGCCTTCTGCTCAGAGATGAGCACTTGTGCCACTGCTGTGCCGGGGGCCTCCCTGCGCCCATGAGCATCTGTACCTGTCCTCCAGTGGGAGAGGTTACAGCCCTCCCCTGGAAAGGGCGCTCTGCATCCCTAACCATTTTGCTCTTGTGGGCAGGTTTCATTGCAAAATCACTCCAAGGGGAAGGATTTGTCTTCTGAAAAGTGGTATTATGCCAAGGAGAGTGTGCTGTAGTCCTATAGCAGGTGCCTGCTGCAATGCCTCCATGGAGAGAGGACGTGACCAGAAGCATAGTGAGTGGTTTGGCTTCAGACCCCCCGTGGCAGGGCCAGGGGTTCTGGCCCTGGCACTGCCTGAGGAACCACCAGCCACAGCTCCAAAGCTCAGCCCAGGACTGGGCTCGCTGTTGCTGGGAGCATCTACCTGCAGCCCTCAGTGGTCAGCCAGAAAATCCTTCAGCTGGCAAGACATAAATATTTATTTATGAAAAGCTCGAAATACCTGTGAAATTCTCTGGACCCTCAATAGCTCCACAGTCATCATTTAAGCAAGTTCATGCTCCATTAAAAACAGTTATTTAATACAATAATCATTCAATTAAAAACCTCTTGAAGCGGCTGCCAGAGCCTATTTGTATCAATACAATATTTTAATTGTAAAAAGGCTAAGTACAGACCTGCCAACTGTGATTGTCAAGAAAATGTTACTGAAATGAGTGCTTAGTCTCAGGGAGGCTCTGGCAGTGGAACAAGTCCTTGAGTAAGAACTGAGGGCAGCTGCACTGGACAAGGAGCATCCTTCCAGCCACCCCAAGCTGGGGAGATGCTGGCCATGGCAAAGCCCACCTCCCTGGGACCAAATGACTCTGACAGGGGCCCAGCTTCTCATGGAGGCAAAACACTGGCCTTTACATGGAGATTATGTTGTGCAGGAACAGCCTGGGCTGTGGGACAGTGACGGGTGTGAGAAGCAAGTCAGAACAAACACTGTTGTCACCGTACAGTCAAAATTGGCTGGTGGAGCTGGGATGCTTGGTGACTGAATTCCAAATGCTGAGGATGCCTAGAGCAGTGAAGGGGTATTCCTTGGTATCCCTGCTGTGAGGGCATCTAAAGGCAAAACAAACAAACAATGAAAGAACCCAAGAGCAGCCCTTGAGCAAAGCCTGCCTGCTCAGCCCCTGTCCCGCCTCGCCTCTCGCAGCCAGCTATTTGTGCTTCTCCTAAAGAGGCAATGACAGCTGTTTCCAGGTGCAGAAGCTCCAAGATTCAAAATAACTATGCTTTGATGAGACTTAGCAAAAAAGAGGGAGGAAGGAAGGGAGAATTGGTCCAAAATTCTGTTTAAGGCTTGCTATGCTTGATGGCTTTGCTGAAGCTCCCTGATGATGGAGATTGCAGCCTCAGTTGGTCGGAGATCTTGGAGCAGCGGTGGAGAAGAGCCAGCAACCTCTGTGTGGGATTCCTGCTGGCATGTTCATAGTCCCACACCCTGCATTTTGCCTCATTGCATAGGTGCCACCACATAAATATTCCAGTCACTATCACTTACTGTCAGACCCAATTTAGAAAAGTACCTGTCTGTTACAAATATTTTATAGTACTTGAATATGCAATTTATGTAACGTGCCCAGCAAAAAAAATCCATTATACAGTTCTGTCTGATTGAAATTCTGGCATCGTAACAGTAGGAAAAAATTAAATTATTCTAGAAAGTTGCAGTCCATTATGAAGACCTAACTGCTCTTTTCTGAAAAAGAGCCAATGGTCCCTCAGTGGTACCAGTGCCCTGACACGAGTGCTGCAGACCCTAGCTTCCTTTCCATATTGCCCAAGGAAAACTGGGCTTCCCTGAGCAACTGGAGTGTTTTGCTCTTTCCCACCACTGCTCCCTGCCAGCCCTGGGGCACTGGCCAATGGCTGGGTCTTCCCAGCAGTAACCAGTGATATTTTCATGACAGGAGGACTCTTGCTGGTGTCAGCCTTTTGCTGACTTGCTGAACCCAGCTGCCTGTTTGCCTGTGCACAGATCTGCCCAGGGTCAGCCCTGCTCCACGGAAAGGCTCTGCTCTGGCAGAAAAATGGCATTTGTACCACTCGGGGCCAAGCTTGATCAACCAATATCTACTGGGCAAGTGGGTTCCTTTCTGCCTCTGGCCCTGCCATGGGTGCTGGCTGTTCAACGACGACCTGCTGTAGGTAGCTTCTCTCTCCCAGCTGAGGTTGTGCATGGTCTTCCCCAGTTTTTTTCTGCTCTTTCAGAGATCTTGGGACCTGTCCAAGGAGGAGAAAAATCTCATCAGGTCAGTACCCCCATGTGCTGGGGCATGCAGAGTGCTGGCAGACCCCTGGGAGAGGGGAGGTGGGCAGGGCAGAGCTAAGCTGACCCCTGGGCTGAGCATCTTGCTTTCACAGCTTTGCAGGGTTAGAGGAAGGAGCCTGTTTCTCTCCCACCTCCCACCCTTCCCCTATTCCAAGCAGCTGGAATTAAGGGCAGCTAATGGTTCTGCTGCTGTTACGCAGGCTGCCATTGAATTCCCATTACTTGTATCTCTGGCTTCAGGTTCATTTACATTTTGCAAAGTTGCCTCTCTTTTTACCTTGCTCTGATTAGGTCTGTCTGAAGTAAATTACTGAGTTCATTGATCTGAACAGTTTTATTTCAATTGGGTTGAAACATACCCAGTGTGTGGCCTTGGAAGTAACCATATATCCAGTGCACTCACCCGGGATGCAGCCAGTAAGCCCTGCTGAGAGGCTCGGTCCAATATGCGAATGCTTCTGAGCTGCTGATGGAAGGAGGCTGGACAGCCATTCTCTGTGTCACTGTCAGAGATGCTGTGGTGGTGGGTAGTTCAAGAACACAGCGTTGCTTATGTGCAATACCAAAGTCTTTGTCTGACGTAGCAAAAACCATACCAGCTCAGAAAGGGGCTATAGTTCTGATGCCTGGGCTGAGCAAGCAGAGCGCTAAAACTGAACCAGGTTAAACCTTTTGATCACACTAGAACTTGTGTGATAGGAAAAGATATCATAGGTTAACTTGGATTCAAAGGGACTTTGCGGGACTCTGGTGTGACCTTCTGCTGAAAGCAGGGCTGGTGGGGAGGCAGAGTGGGTTGCTCAGGGTTGTCCTGGCCCATGGATGCTGTGCCCTGCTAGGGCTGTAAGGCGAGCAAGCCGGTACCGGGGACACCTGCCAGCAGGTATACACCAGCACTCTGCACCTGGTCTGGAAACATTTGGGGTGGGCAGCTGCAGGGCTTAGCTGTCAGAAACCTTTGTTTTCCTTATCTGAGTTGAAAAGCCATGGGGCTCCTGCCAGAGCAGGTCTTAATGGTGAGATCAGCCCAAGCCCTTCCATGAAAGCATCCCCACTGGGAGCCACAGCCTGGCAGCTTCAGCCTGGGAGCATCTCTTCAGCTGTGAGAAGGTGCAGTGCTACAGGAAGATATTTGAAATTGATGTCCACTCCTGCAGTGAAACATGTCTTCAAGTGTGTTTTGGGAGGAAAAACCAGGTCAGAGTACAGCAGAGTATTTATTTCCTCTGGGACTTTGTGTGTTACTTGTGGTATATTTTATGGATAGAGTCGGTCCCATATGTCTTGGGGAAGGCGTTTGGCTAAGCAATGTGTTAACAGTTAGTGTGCTAAGGAGCTGTTGTTTGGGTACTTTAGTTTTGACATTTAAATGCATTTTTCAAATACAGTGAGATGAATGTGATGTCACCGGGGAGTAGCGAAGGACTCTCAAGCATAAAAGCAGACGGCTGGGTTTTAATCTTTAACAGCGCACTAGCCTCTTATCCCTGAAGGTCCCTTCAGTAGAAGCTGTGTTGTGCTTTAGGTATCCAGAGTACCAGGTTTTTTATCCACTTATGACACTCTATGTGAAAGAAAAATGTGTGTAATGCAAAAGCAATATTTAATGCCACTCGGACCTTATTTTGTTTGACCATGGGAAATCTAGAAGCTAAAGATCTTTGCGGGCTTTGGCAACAGGCAAGGGGTCAAACACAAATGGTCCTGGACTCATATTTTTATTTTTATTGATGTATGACTTCTACAGAATATGAGGATTTTATGCTTTGACACTGCAAAACATTAACAAGTGGAATGTGAGTATCCTAAGGGGAAAGCTGTGAGGAAACAGCATGTTATTAATAGAGTGCGGCGATGGAAGAGCCCACATTTGGAAATAACATGAAATAGTTTTAAAGAAAGTATTTCTTTAATTGTACAAGCACAGAAGTGGAGTACACTTCCCTTTTACCAGGAACAAAGTGACTCCTGAATCCTCATGACTAATTCATTACACTGTCTTTGGAATGTATTTTGTACAAGTTAAGGCAGACAATTTTTAATCTTTGCTCCAACTTTTTAAAATTGTGTCACATTATTCAGTGTGTAAGAGCTGGAGTGAACACTGTTCTGTGCGTAAGAGCTGGAGAGATCCACCTGCTGATTTTTCTTATAGGTGGGCCAGACACCCCCCCACACACACACACATACACACACTGAGCCTTTGTCCCTCTTGGGTGGTGGATGCTCATACAATGAGGTCTCCAAGATGGTTCTGTGAAAGGAGGGTGGCTTGTGCTCCAGGAAAGGCAGAGAAATCCCCCCTCATGGCTATTGCACAGGTGTGTGAATGCATGGGAACCCTGTAACATTTAACTATTAGTATATAGACCAGTTCATTACATTTATAAATATTTAGGAAGTATTTGTTACTAACACTCAAACATGTTGGATTTCTCATTCACATGCACGCTGCCAGCAGCCCTCAGTGGGGTTTTTCTCTGTCCCCAGCTTGCAGCAACAGGTATCAGGAACTGGGGCTGAGAGGAAGGGACAGGCAGGACGATGGTCCCAGGTTCACTGCCAGCTAAAGGCTGGCTTTTATTTTCCAACAGGAAAATAATTCCCCCACGACCATCCCAGGCTCGGCGACACAGAGCCAGCAGGGACAGCTCAAGGGCAGGCACAACCCCTGCTCCAACCCCTGAGAAGATACCTGTGAGCAAAGTGCTCCAAGGGGTCAGCTGGGGAGTTCCGAGTGAGGAAAACGCCGGGACAGGTTTGTAAGCCTGGTCTTCACCCTCAGTTTTAATCAGCAGAGGGAACCGGAGAATCATATCTCTGATGTAACTCAGTGGAGTCCAATGGTTACTCCAGAGATTAATTTGTCCTTGTGTCTCTTATTCTACTGAGAATACCCAGTGCTTTCATTTTCAAATATTAATAAAGATCAGGAAATTTTCCACTGGGGAGAATTCATTGTGGCAATGTAGAAGTGTCTTCTAAAGTGAACCCTTTGAAAACTGCTGATGCGGCTGCTTGTATATTTGTCCTGGTTTCAGCTGGGATAGAGTTAATTCTCCTCTTAGTAGCTGGTGCAGTGCTGTGTTTTGGATGTGGTGTGAGAACAATGCTGATAGAACACTGATGTTTTCAGTTGTTGCTGGGTGACGTTCATACCAAGTCAAGGACTTCTTAGTTTCTCAGGCCCTGCCAGCGAGGGGGCTGGAGGGGCACGGGAGACTGGGAGGGGATGCAGCCAGGACAGGTGACCCAAATTGGCCAAAGGGATATTCCTTACCGTGGGATTTCATGCTGAGTATATAAACTGGGGGAAGAAGAAGGAAGATGGGGACACCCGGCATTGTGGCGTTTGTCTTCCCGAGTACGTGATGGAGCCCGGCTGCCCTGGGGATGGCTGAGCCTGCCTGCCCATGGGAAGGGGTGAATGAATTCCTTGTTTTGCTTTGCTTGCATGCCCAGCTTTTGCTTTAACTATTAAGTTGTTCTTATCCCAACACTTGAGTTTTACATTCCTTTCCGATTCTCCTCCCCATCCCTCTGGGTAAGGGGGAGTGAGCAAGCGGCTGCGTGGTGCTGGGTTGCTGGCCAGGGTTAAACCGCGACACCATTCCATAAGGCATGGATGTATCTGCGAATGTTCAGGGGATTTTCCTACCTGAGGGGGACTGAGGATTTACTGGAGAGACCCAGGGGCTGACTCCCTCAGGTCAGGATTCCTGGGTAAACTGGCCCTGCTCAGAGCGGGGGAACAATGAAGTCACTGCAGTGCAGGATGTGTCTGCAGGCTGGGGTGACCTGCCTGATGCCAACACATGCTCCTCTTTGCTGTCTGCACCCTGGGGCAGCCACAGGCTTACAAAGATGAGTATGAGCTTAGTTGGATCATTCTGGTACCTCACATAGATGACAATGTTTTACTTAAATCAGTGAATTTCTTTACATTGACATTTTTTCCATTTTGGAAACATCTGTAGACTGTGGTTTTCAGAGGGTTTTATCTTCAGGGAAAGATTACAGATAAACATGAACAGGCTTTTAATTACAAGATACTGATTGTTGGTTTACACAGCAATATTTGCTCAGTAAATTGCTAATTAATGCAAAGAAAGCACCATGTGACTTCAAATATTTGCTTCCATTTACACTACAAAAATATTTTGTTTTTCACAATGGTGACAATAAATGAGATTTGTGAGGACAGGCAGGACAATGATAGAATCACAGAATTGTTTAGGTTGGAGAAGACATCCAACAGTTAACCTTGCACTGCCAAGCCCACCACTGAACCATGGCCGTAAATGTCATGTCTACATGAATTTTAGATGTCCCCAGGGATTGTGACTCCACCGCCTCCCTGGGCAGCCTGTTCCAGTGCTTGACAAACTCCCTGGTGAAGAAATTTTTCCTAATATCCAATCTAAATCTCCCCTGGTGCAACTTGAGGCAGTGTCATCGTCCTGTTGCTTGTTACTGGGGAGAAGAGACTGACCCCTGTGCCTACAGCCTCCTTTGAGGTAGCTGTAGGGAGCGATAAGGTCGCCCCTGAAGCTCCTGTTCTTCAGGCTGAGCACCCTCAATACCCTCGGTGCCCTCAGCTGCTCTGTGTGCAGAAGGGGAGCTGTGCAGTGATGCTGTCAGTTGGGTTTGAGGGTCTGAACCTGCCCCATCTCTCCCGGAGGTTCACATTAATTGTTTTGTTGCACCTTGTCTTCTGAAAACTGCAAAACTGTCTCGGTGTGAATCCTACATGTTGGAGTATTTGCCCTCATTTTGATAAGCGTTTTGGGCACTCAAGGTCATGCCCTGAGGAAATGCTTCTCGCAGGGGAGGGGGCAGCCTGTGCAGATGGTCCCAGCCTTTCGGCTGTGGCCAGCCATGGGATGGGACTCAGAAACTTTACAAATGAAGTGGCTTATTCAGGTGAGACTGCTCACACTTACCACACTTAAGATTTCAGCTTGGGAATTTGGATTAGCAGAGATGTCAGGTAACCAGTGCCCCTTTTTGTGCAAGAATGTTAAAAGTTTTTCTGCTTTCTGTGTCCTTTAGTTTTGTTACGATGTCTTTCTTGCGGAAAAAACTTGGACAACTCTGGTGGCACCGTGACAGCAATAACCCACATCCTGTGTGTGTGCAAGCAACTGCTGCCTCTCTCTTGAGAGGACAGAATTAACAGACAAAACTCCAGAAGTGCTTTTAAAGCTCCAAGTGACTGAGCGTCACCTCAGTGCTGAGCAGCCAGCACATGGCTCCGGCAGAATCAATTGCCACCCAGGCTGCCACCAATTAGCTAAAAAGCACTGGTAAATAATCAGAAGTAAGAAAAGGTTATTCAAAGAGACCTTTCCAACAACTATGGAGAAGATGTTTGATTATGAGGACAGATGACAAAGTGGTCCTGAAGTGTGTGAGAAGTTTGATAATGATACCCACAGCAAGAAGTTATAAAAGGTTTATCTGGCTTTGCTTAGTTGACCTGCAGCTGCCCTGTTGATACAGAGTAATTTATAGACATGCTGGAAAAGCTGGATTTATACCCTGATCATAGGAGAGAAATGCTAGTACATAAAATTGGTAGTACCTTTTGCAGTATATACCTAAATCTTTAATTTTTATAGCAGCTAAGAGAAAAATAAGCTTGCATATGGTACACACAGCATAAAGTGACTGTAAATCCTCACCCTGCAGAGAGCCATGGAGAGGAACCTGTTGATCCCCGTCCAGGCTGTTTGCAAAACTGCTGTAGCTGATAGCTCTTGCCATGAGTCAAAGCTGGAGCCACTGGGCTTCTCTTGATTTTTCCTTGATGGAACTGAAGAACTGGAAATACTAGTCTTGGTTGCACTGAAGCAAAAATGGGAAACAGACCCTTTGTTTAGGATCAGCCCAGAATGCTGCATTTGGCTGAGCAGGAGCTGTTGGGTCTCTGAGGATTTACAGAATGTGTCTGTCTCTCCCTGTTGTAGGATAAACCGTAACAAAAATGTCCATTTTCAAAGTTCAATTTAACTGTCAAAATAAAGTAAATTTTTTCAGTACTTTAGCTGTTTTTTAAGGCAGAAATTATTCACTGAGTTCAGGTCTTCCTGACCAATGTCAATCCCTCTGACTCATCAGTGAATTCCTTCTTTGTTGAACTAATTTTCTCTGAAAATAAATTTCCAAGCCATCTGGCTAGGTACTTATCTTCGTTGCATCTTGAGCCTGGCAGCAGAATAAGGTCTAACTGCTCTTACATGAGATTTCAGAACTGGGGATCAGGCTGTCAGACCTTAAACACTTAAAAAAATAGTAGTAAAGAATACTATTTAAGTTCCCAAAAGAGCTGCTGGATGGGTGTGAATTGGATGAGAAAAGGGAAAGATGGAAATTAATTCAAAATATGGTAAATCAAAGGGATTTGGGTTCTCTTTTCTTTACTGCAATTCTTCCTGATTCTCAGCTATTGCAAAAAGCCACTACCAGGCTTAATCACCTCCAAGGCAGCGGGGCTCTCAGATGCTGCTTTCAGTGGAGCGGTGCTGCTCCTTGGCTGCGATGGAGCCATCCCCACTGCACCGGGTGTAAACCGAAACAGCGCTGAGCCCTTGGCTTCAGGAAAGCACTTTCCAAGGAAATTCAAGAAACACTTGGAATGCCTCTGTCTATTAAAGAGTGACATTTAGTGTTGTACTTTGAAATATGTTTAAAGTACCACACAGCATAAAGACCCTAAGGGGACCTATGAGCCAAATGAGATTTCCATGTCAGCACCAGTCACGACCTTTCCTTTACTGCATCTGCTTAAATACAGAAAACATGGTTTTGTTATAAAGTCAAGTCAAAACAGGGGTTCAGAGTAAAATATAATATATACTTAGGGCTGCCCTCAGGGACCTTTTTAATGGTTTCATATAAAACAATATTCTGTTTACTGTATGATATTTCTCTGCTGAGCGCACCCTGCCCTCTTCTCGGTGCTCGGAGGTTCCCAGTGAGGTCTCCGGCAGCCATCCAGCTGGCTGGTGGGCAACGTGCAGGAAGCCCCTTGGTCACTTCTGATGGCAGACCTGGTTCAGTGCCTGGTTTTATCTTTAAATTTCCATCGGTCACAGAGGTCAGCGGGATGTGCCATTGTGGAAGGGTGGAGGAGGTTCAGGAAGGCTGCTGGCTCTGCTCCCAGGGGGTTGTGGAGGGTCTCCATGCAATTGCCACTCCAGTACTAGGATGGGCACTGTGCCTGGCTGCCTGCAGGACTGGGTGCGATTCCCCCCTGGGCTCGTGGACAACATGCACAAACCTAATGCAGGAAGCTGCCTGTTGCACACGCTGCTGTCCTGGGGTCTCTGTGGGTGGCTTCCTGATGTTTCAGGAGCAGAGAGGCTTATCAGCATCCTCAGGTGTGATGCAGCCGGTGCCCACAAGTCTCTTCCTTGCCTGGAGGAGGCGTTTGCCACCCCCTGAATCTTCGGCAATTTTTGCTGCTCAGATCCAGCTTGCTTCCTGGGTTAATACCAGAGAAAACCGTTTTGGGGGAAAGACAGCTTTTCTGGAGCTGAAGTTTGTCAGCCGCAATGGGAGAGGTAAGGCTCTGCCTTTTACAAACTAAAGCAAACAAAGTGCTAATTGTAAAATGTTTGAGCTTGGTATCCATAAAATTACTTAGTAAGCACTTTGCCTGAGGCACAAAAGACTGGCACAAAGTCTGTTCCAGGCCATTGAATTCCTGTCAAAAGAAATCCCACACCCATTAATTACCATATGACAGGTGCAGCGCTTAAAACAAGGAGCACCAAGCCGCTAGGGCTCCTCCATGATTAATGCCACCGTGGCTGTCGCAGGCTGGGTACAACGGGATGGAGGCCAGCCTGCTCCATTCCTGTGAGCCAGCCTGGCCAGGAATCTGACACAACTTGTGCTGTTGGGAGGCGAGATGCCAGAGAGAGAGGACTTTGGTCAGTGAAGGTTGTCTAAAGACCCTGGTCTTCTGCAGAGCAGCAGAGATGTGTCTTTGCCTCCTGAACATCTGCCTCCCTCCTGGATCATGTATCCGAGCAGCAGTTCCCAGTTCCGAGCGCAGCCTGTGTGAGTGGCCTGAATTGTCCATGCGTGAAGTTTGCTGTGAGGGTGATGGCAGAAGTCTTTGAGGTTTCTACACTCAGAAGTCAACAGGAGGCATAGAAAGAGAAGCCATGTGTGTTAAAAGACAGGAATAGTAGATTTTTCTGAGGTTGCAGGGGTTGCTGCCCTCCCTTCCGGCAGTGAGCTGCCACCTCCCTCGGCATTAGGTATTCCAGCAGCTTCTGGGTGCTTGGAAATGTTTGTGATGCCTCCTAATTAAAAAATACTTTAGTGGAATGACTCTTTGTCAAAAAACATGTACCTGTTATGCATTATTCAGTATTATCTTGTTCAAAAAAAAGTCATGCAGCCAGAGAGAAATGACACCGTGTCAGAGGAGTGACTGCCTGTGCATCATGCATAACGAAGGGCAGCCCCTCCATGGGCGCAGCTGCAAGCCGGCAGAAACCCTCTGGCCGGCCTCTTTGGAGGCAGCACAGCTCCTGGTCTTCAGCGGAGAAGCCTGAAATTAGACTTTTAAATCCATCTTAACCACTTACGTAAGAATCTGATGTTCAAACATGCTTTGTGCTCTCCAGATCCTGCAGAGGGGTCTTGGGGTGCTCAAAGTGAGCCCAGGCTGTGAGATGAGGAACGAGCAGGGAGGTTTGGAGCCATCCGAGTTAATGGAGTGCTGTTGTCACAGCTCTGTAGACGTCGGTTGCAGCTCCCTGGACTTTACATCTCTTGGTGGTCTCTCGCTGCTGGGGTGCAGGGGTGGCTCTGCCTGGGCTGCTCCATGCAGTAGGGGTGTCTGAGGGACACGGGCTCTGTCTGGTCCAGTCCCCTCTCAGGAACTGCCTGGGCAATCTGGGCATGCTGCCCCATGGGATTTTATGGAGATGTTAAAACTGAAAATGGTCACAGGTGTGCCGCTTCTGTTATTGATGCTGTAGTGAATGACTCCTGCTAATCTCTGTAATCCACTAATCAACTGACACTTCTGTGAAGATGCAAGCCTACTCTTAAAAACAGCTAGTTAGAGGTGGATATGTTGTGAAATGTGCTAAAGTTCAATAAATGATGCATTTAGCTACATGGAGTTTATACATCATGAATGATTTATTCATTTCTAAATACTCCAAACTCCACAAATATATTTTTCTGGTTGTTTAGTTTCTTGTAATTTATTGGTTCATTATTATTTAATATGCAAGTTATGTCACCCAAGAAGTTAAATATTTTTTCCATCTGTTTGGTTCACACTTCCCAAAGAGCAGAGGAAGCTGAGAATCGAGGTGCAGCCTCCCCACAGCAGGGCTGGGGTCCAGGCAGCCCTGGCTTTGCCCAGGCTGGCCCAGGGTCTCCTCAGGCTCACCAAAGAGAAGGCACAGCGTGCACCACTGGTTTTCCAAGTCCCCCTGGAAAGCAGCACGAGAACGTGCTGGGGGCACGAATGCCTGCAGTGGGTCTTTGCGTGTGTTGCCTTCCTGGGGGCTTTGCAGCCCTGCCCTTTTGGAAAAGAAGCAAAGCAACAGATTGTCCCACTCCCACCGGGGATGTGTCTGGCTTCAGGTTGTTTCTCCCACTCTCCAACCTCAAATCCCTTTTCCCAATGACTGATCCAGTTTCCTTCAGGCTGTCTCAGGCCACGGGATGGCTGCAGGATGCTGCCGTGTTGGGGACTGGTGTGCTGCCAAGTGGCCAGCCCAGCACGCCCCACCTGGGCACTTCTCCTATTTCTGGGTTGCTTCTGGCAGCTTGTGGCTCTGTCCACCCTGTGCTCCTCATTGGAGCTAATTAGGAAACAGGGCTGACTTTAGCTGGGATGGAGTCAGAGATTCTTATCCTGTTTAGGGGTGAAATTCACCCTTTTGAGCTGGATGGGAGAACAGGACTTTTGTGTGAGGGAATTTATTCTCACATTTCCTTTTCCTAGTAAATCTTTGCTTTGTGTCCACTTAGAAATGGTCAAGAGCACTCAGAATCATCCAAGCACAAGCCAGGTGGTAAAAGCACCACAAAAAGCATTCTGGATAGGAAGGGTGGAGAGCAGGAGGCAGAGCTCAGACCTTGTCCCTGCCCTGGACCAGCAGCACTGCTGGGAGGGGACTGTGCTGCCATTGCTGTTGCAGCCAAGTGGAGAGGAACTGACAGTGGCAATTCTTTCATGTACTGTTAGTGAACAGCCATCAGAAGACATTGACACTAACTGTGGGCCTTTTAAGAGTGTAATGTATTAGCAACTTGTCTCCTTGAAAGCTAATGACAAATGCCTTGTTTAAAAGGAAGATCAAAACATCAAGAAAAATTAGATTAAATGGTTATGAAACTCCCAGTGGAGGACGCATTTCTCAGAAGTATTCCCTGTTGAACCTTGGAAATCTGTAATTATTTCCCCTGCTTACTGCATTAGGGCTGGGAAAGTGTTTGCATTGCTTCAGCATGTAACTGCAACTGTGCTCCATACGGTACTGCAAGCCCGGCCAAGCACAGCTGGGAGAAGCAGCATGCTGGCGACGGGGCTCTTTGTGCGGGGGTGACCGGGTGGCAGTTGGGCATGGGTGATGTGGCTGGCAGCCACCCATTTGTGGAGGGCAGGAGTGGAGCATGGTGCCCATGGTGGGAAGGTTGGCAAGACCGGGCAGACACTGTGGCGCTTGGGGATGGAGTTGGAGCTGCTGGTGCTCCAGGATGGTGGTGCACAGCTGGAGAAGGGCACAGTCCCTGCTGCGCCTCAATTGCTCCTCTGGGAGCAAAAACTCAAGTCACTAAAACCCCAATGCTATTAAAATGTCATTTTACATCCCATTTGGTGCCAGGGGACCTTTGCGTGGGCAGCATGTTGGTCCTTCTCTATCTGCGGAAGTTGATGTGGCTTTTTGCAGCCTCTGAGCAAAAGGCGTATTGCCCTGTAGTGCTTGGGAAAGGGGGTTTCAATAAATAATGAATCAAAGATGGCAAAGACCCATTTGGAGAGGGTTTGCTGGATTTGCAGAGGTCTAGACTGCTGCTAACCAGAGCTACCCGTATTTCTGCTCACTGTGGTGCAGCACTTGGATCTGCAGTAACGTTTGTATCTCTAGATGTAACTGTGGTCAGTGCTGCTAAAGGCTCTGTTTCAAAGTAGGCAGAGTGCAATCAAAGTTGTCAGAATTTCACCTTTGCTAGAGCAAAGGCAATTAACACAGTACATTCCAGACCTTATCCAAAGAAGTTAATTTACATATTTTTAATGAATTTCACTATTGACACACAGACGTCAGATCTCATTTGTATTAGCATGCAATTAAGAGGGTCCCCAACCAAACCTCAGAGGACTGACCTATCATCTTTCCAGCTACAAATTATTTTAATACTTAAAAAAAATGAAATAGTTTTCTTTCTAATTTTTTTTAAACAAACAGATTTGTAGTTTTCTGCCGCAACTAACTGCTGTAACCACATAGTTTAATACTGAGGTTTTGCACAGAGGTTTGGTGGTGTAACGAGATGGCAAAGCCCTGTCTCTTGCAGGGGACAGGTGGGATGAGGGTCTGTCTTGCTGAATGCTGTCTGTCGGTCTGCTCTGGGAAGGGGACAGACAGATCTGTCTCTAGCTCTGTTTTGTTTGTAATCAAAGCCAGCTGAATTAGACTCTTTCTCTCCTATTTCTATGTACCAATTTGAAGAGCTCAGATGAAAAGTGTTGCATTACACCACCACCAATAAGTCACACTATCTATGTTGTGACACACAGAATGTTATTAATTGTCAATCACAAACCACCAGGCTTGTCAAGATGTTCTCTTCTGAACAGGCTGCTTTAGACCTGAAGTGATTTTTAATCAAATGTTAATAACACAGCATCTGTCAGTGGACCATTGGCATCATACAATAATAAAAAGTTAACATATGACATGGCAAATTCTAATGTTTTCATTTTTACTTCTTTCCAATTATCTGTGGAATTTCTGCCAGAATGAGAAGTGTGCTGACATTATTACATGCAAAACACACTGCTGAAAAATGAACATGTCTATTAAACTATGCGTTCCCCACCACACCAGCTCCCAAAAGCACCTTTTAATCTCCACTATCAAGGCCTCACCGCCAAAGCTCTCCCATGTCCAGGAGCAGGGATTGCCAGTCACTGCTCCTCCAGCCCCTGCCTCGACTTGCTGAAGCCGTGGGGAGGGGTCCCTGCCTGACCCACCACCTCCAAGCATGAACAACCTGGGACCTGAAGCCACAGGTCCCCTTTTGGCTCTGGCAGCATCCCCAGCAAGCCCCAAGGGAGACCAGCAGGAGCAGGGAAAAGCTTACCATGTAACCCTCTTCACTGTGGCCAGGGATGCTCCCAGATGTTGTGGCAGCACCTCTGCCTCATTACGGTCCCCACAGGGCCCAGGATTTGTGTAAACGAGTCACCCGTGTCCACCCCACTCCATGGGGTGGGCATCTGGGCAGGGCTGGTGCAAGGGCATGGGCAGCCTTCTCCCTGCCCTCAGCCAGAGCGAGTGGGAGCTGGGACAGGCACTTCCCGGTCCCGGTGACTGCACTTGCCTTTTGCCGTGTGTTACTAGTGCTAATAACTCTCAGCAGCGTGTTAATGCAGCTTGAGAAGGGCTGCATTTCTTTCAAATATTCCTAAGACACCAGGGCTCACGGGGCTCCAGCCGTGCTTATTAGCGCGCTCCCCCTGGCTCCGTCCCAGCTGGAGGATGGAGGCACCGAGTGTCCAGCACTTGGGAAAGTTTGGCTACAGAAAAGCAAGGGAGGAAAAAAGCTGCTCTGCAGAGCTGGCACAGAGGTGGGGGATGGAGATCCTGGGGTGTGGGGCTGGGAGCGCCTGGCTGCCTGCAGAACTGGGGACCTGCTGGGGAGTATAGGGACAGCGGCACCATGGGTGCCCTGGGGCTGAGCCAGCCCTCGAGGTCCTCGCCTGCAGCAGCATCCTTCCAGGGCGTGTGGAGTTGCAAAAGCTTTGAAACCCTAACAAGAGAGCTTGGTACAGCGGGGAGTGTGATTATTATTAATGGTTTGTGTTACAGGATAAGCGGTGCATAACAGATCTGCTGCAATATCAAGTCTTCCATCAGAAATTCATCATTTTGAGGACTTTGTCAAAAGTAGGTTGTGTATGCAGTGTATACAAATCTGTATGAGCATAAAGCTATATGGAAGTTCCAAGCACCTGTATATTTAAAATACACTCAATTTCCTTTTCTAAATGCATTGTTTTCACTTGAATACTTCATAACATTCAATGGATTGCAGTTGCTTTGTCTATAGATTCAATTTGTGTCTCTGGACAGAGTTTGAATGGATTTATTATATTGAAATGCAATTTTGCAGACATAACCTTATATCTGACCCGTCATTACTTATAATGCTAAACTTTGATATGTTAATTCTGCCTTATGTTTTTATATATTTTACGACACTTGGCTTAAACATTTTTAATCTACATATTGGTTTATGTCCACCTAAATTATTGTTGCTTCCGGGGACAATGTGCACACAAGATCTGGCAATTCATTATGCTAGCCCCGTTTAAATGAATTTCAAAAATTTAATAAAGTTCTCCCCCTCCTTCCATTGTGTTCAAAAGCTTCAGCATAAACACCAGTCCAGTGTTATCAAATCACAGAAGAAGAATAAGGTTAACCTCAAACAGCCCAGCCATACCGCAGACCTAGAGAAATGTCGCCTTTGATTAACGCTCCCCTCTAAAGCACCACGTGCCTTCCCTCTGCTGCTGCTGCTGCTGCTGCTGCTGCTGCTCTAACAGCGATATCGATTTGCTCCCAAACCGTTCCTCCTGCCAGCATCCTCCCTCTGACGATGCCGAGGGCTGGGTCAGCCTGGCAAGGAAGGGATGCCGACGATCATCAGCCGCTGGTGAGAGGTGTCACGGCGTGGCCCCGCTGGCAGCGATCCCTGGCTTGGCCCAGGAGCAGAGGGAGGGGGCTGCTGCCTCTGCTGCCTGCAGGCTGCTGGGACGAGCAGCTGCCCCTCACCAGCTCCAGCTCTGAATATGCCGCAGTTTGCAAAGAGGAGCCTGGGAGCACCTGTGAGAGCTGGGACTTGGGGAGCACCCAAGGGTGATCCGGTGGGCTCAGCATCAGCTCGTCTGGAAGTGATGTCCCGCAGCCTGGCAAGAGGCCATCTCCCAACTGCCCCCGTCCCCCTGCCCAGTCGTGTCCCTCCATCCCTTGGCCTTTTTCCTGCAACAATGTCATGAATTTTTCATCCTTGATGAACTTCAAAGTCTTTTAATGACTCTTAATGAAAAAACAGAGGGGCCAAAAGTTGAGCAAAGGGAGATGATTAAAGGACCTTATTAAAAGCAACCTTGTAGAATTCTCCACATGAAAGAGAGCGCCATTATGAGGGCTTATCCTTATAAATGACACTTCGCTTTTGCGAACATGCCGAAACCTGATTAGAGTGACAAGCACTGAGTGATACTGCAAACCTGTTAATAACATGAAAATTAGAAGAGGCTCATGCAAAGAAGGGAGATTAATTTAGCCCGAGTACATCTCGCGCAAATTGCAAAGTTGTGAATATGTTCTCAGATAATGAGCCTTCGCAGTCATCAGCTCACTTGTCATTTTCTGTAATTAATGTTAAGGAAGACTCCTTCCTGATGGTTCGTATTACTCATATACCAAGAAAATTTCTTCAGAGAAATAATTTACATTTATTATCATCGGTCTGTTTGTGTGGTTTATTTCGCTGTGGAGTAATTTATTGCAGCACCGTTTCACTTGCCTTGATTAGTCGCTCGTCAGTCTGAAATGTAATTTTTTTTTCCTGATGGCAACGTCTGAAAATTGACAGTGGTGCAATACTCTTTTAAATCTGAGGATGTGTTTTCTTAACTTGAATAAACTTTTGGGCTGGAAACTGAAGCTACTTCAGAAGTTGAATTACTGTTAGAAACTCAAAGCACTTTGCTAATTCAGATTCTCGGGCTGCATGCTAGACTCACCAGCACTCTCCTGTGTATGCTTGTCTATGTGTATATACTATATATAAAGTATTTTATCTCAAGAACAAGCTACTTATTGGTTTATCACTTCAACAAGCCTGAAGTCGTGTGTAACATGCTCATTGCTTGTACTCTCAGACTCCAGTCTGGATCTGAAGCCAACAAAAGCAACATCAAATCTTATTGTTTTCCCTGGATTTCAAGTCTTTACTTTTTATTTGGTTTATTACCAACTTCTTAGTTTTTATTTATCTTAAAAAAATAACTGACAGATTTTCTGACCGATGCAGCAGTTAAATCTTGCTGCATGTTCTTCTTGATGGCCCACTTGGCCTTACTGGTGAAGATGCTCTTGTCTGAGTCCCCGTCCCTTTGTGAATCCAGCACTGGCTGAGCACGCACGATGCTGAACAGCGAGCACAGCTCTTCCAGCAGCCTCCTGCCACGGCCAGAACGCCCAGGGTGCTGGGGGAGCTCTGTTGCCATCTCAGCTAACCATGTGCGAGAGACCTCTTCGCTCCTACCAGTGCCGCAGTGTGTTGTGGGCCGCCCACGTTTCCCTCTGAGGGGGCCTGGACCCTCCTGGCATGTGCTCACCCTGCTAACCGGGTTAGTTGCAGCTCACAGGTGCCACTGCAAAGCACCACAGGGAGGAGGGTTTTGGAGCATTCCAGGCATTTCACTGAATTCAAGCCACAGTCCGTTGTCTCACGCAGGGCAGGGGCTTGCTGTTACCCCGTGTGTCCCTGTGGCAGTTTGTTTGCTTGGCGAGAGCCTGGGCAGCGCTGGCTCTGCCAGGCGGCTCTGTGCCCAGCGTGGCTGCTCCTGCCATCAGGCTGTCTCGGGGCTGGTGCCGCTCAGCTTCCCCGTGCCTGCTGGCCACTCCATCGGCAGCGCCTGCCCCAGCTGCAGGAGCCGTCTCTAGATCCGAGGAGTAAAACTACGAAATCCTTTTCCTCCCAAACGACACAAACACATAAGCACTTAAAGTGAATTACTGACCTCTGAGCTGCAAATGAACCAAACATTACTGATTAGGGTTTTTAGGCAGAGATAATGATTTTTTTTATTGGAGGCCTTCATTCCGAACAAGCCTCACGGAACACTATCTGTAGGCAGCGACTGCCTGTGCCAGTTAATGGTAATCCATATTTATAAAACTATAGTCCATCAAAGTGGTATGAATATTTTAAAAGCCATGGACAAATCAAATTGTCTTTGTCAAATTGCACACTCTCCACATTGAATATATTTTATGATTCTTCCCAGTACAAGAACCAACGGGTTCCCTGCACTAGCTGAAAGCTGCCTGCCTAATTTTTGCTTCTGTAAACAGGCAAGTCTCTCTGCCGTTTTAAAGAACTCAATGAGCTGTGGAGATTGACATTTAAGCCATAAAATTGTACTTTATTTGATGAAGTTAACAAATAATGTATGAAGTAGATTTATTTGATGTCTCTGTGAGAACTAGTTGGTTCATCCTTATAGAAACAAATTGACTGTTTTTGAAGGACTTTTTAAAGATGCGGGCAACACACTGAAAAGCGAAAGCCAGGGTTGCTCGGGAAGATCACAAACAGGAGAATGAGCTCAGGGGACGCCAAGCGCTGGCAGAGGCTGCACCGTGCGGTGCCAGCACGCTGCTGTGGAAAGGAACAAACCCAGACAAGTGAAAGAGGACACTAATCGGGTTGTAATTCCTGGTGGGCATCCGTCAAGCTCCTCTCATCCTCCACATGATCCAAGCCTTGCATTGACGTCAATAGGCAGAAACTCTTCCACCCCAGCAGCCCTGCTAAGGGGGAGCACCTTGGGGTGTCCCCCTCCAAGCCCTGCTGCCCAGGCCAGCCCCAGGAGCCTGGTGAGGGTCTCGGAGCAGCTCCTTCTCCTACCAACAGCTGCTGAAATCAGAAGCCTGCTCTGAAACTATCTTTCATTCTGTCATGGGTATGTTTTAACCTAGTTTAGCTCTAATACAGATGACCACAAAACTTTCATGATCATGCAAACCCTGTGATAACTCAGGGTGAGCACTACGTGGTTCATGGCCAGCAGGACACGTGCTTCCCCGCTGCCATCAGCCCTCTGGGAGGAGGTGGGGAGATGTCGTGGTCCATGCAGAGGGATCCAGCATTGCTCCTCAGTGGTGGTTCAGGACTGTCTATTGTCTCTTACTGGAGAAACGCTCCAAGCTGGGTATCTGGGGGAAGAACACGCATGGTGCTACCTCAGGCTCATACCTGCAGATATGTTTTTTAAATGCTACTGGATCATAAACATTTAAAAAGTTAGAAACATTTCTAAAAACATTTCACTTGGCTGACATCAATGCGCAAGGCATCCTTGCAGATCTGGAAGATGGACATGACCCTTCTGCACAGGATTTGCAAATAAAGGCTTTTGCAGGCTGGGGGCTGGCAGCAAGCGAAAGGTGGGGAGGTTGTTCCCCAGCCCCACTGCCTTAATATGCATCGGAACGGTGATACCAATGGCAGCTACAAATCATGCTGCCGACAGAGGCAAGTGTCGAATGTGGTGCATGGCAACAAATCAAGTATGGAGCAGCAGGGTAAAGCAGGAGTGCACGAGTGGGGACACGACGATGAAATCCTGGTAGTGATCGTATTGCAAGTGTCATCCCAGGAAATAAAATGCTGGCGTCGAGGCAGGCCTCACCTCTTCTGTCTGAATTTAACGGCAAAAAGTTTTGCCACATCTATCTTGTGATGTCAGAGAGACAGGCTGATAGTGCAGAGACAGCTGAGACAGCGCGAGGTTTAGCAGACAAATAAATTTGAGAATCATCTGCATAGAAATGGAAAGCTACTCCATGCTGATGAATAATATAACCCAGTGGCAGCATATAAACACAAAATAACAACGGGCCCAATATAGAGCCCTGGGGAACCTTGGAAACAACTTCACTAATGGAAGATGAAAAATCACCCATCGAAACAAAATGCTGTCTATTTGATAAATAAGATTTGAACCGACTGAGAGCAGCATCAGATAAGCCAAGCGAGCTGCCTATGTGATGATCCAAGGGGATACCTTGAATAGCAGCATCGTGACAAAGACCTAACAGTGTGAGAACAGATCCCAAATTAGGGCTAAAATATGAGTCTGTTGGGGTCCTTCTTGCTGAACCAGGCTGTCCCAGCTGGGCTTGCCTGCTTCCCACTCAGCCAGCCTTGCTGGGCCATGGGAAAGGAGCCTGGTGTGGGTGACACCAGCAGCGGTCCCGGCACCACAAGCTGCAACCCCTCTACGCAGGTGCCATGGCCACTGCACACGCGGGGTGGCTGCCCATGCCCCTCCCAGGGAGCACTGTGGCCATGGGAGCTCTGCCGACTTTCGGCTTTGAGAGGCGAGGAGGGAGCCACATCCAGAAGAGCCCTGAAATGTGACCAGACCGTCACTGCCTGCCCAAACACCAGATGGGAACTCATGTGCTGAGAAAGACAAACTGCCCCTTGTTGTGGGTGGCTCTGCTTCTCTATAGTTTGGCCATCCCTGTATTATAGGTAGAAATATGGTGCTGGATTGGGGATCCCTTGTTTGCTCATCTCTCTTTCAGATTTGAAATTGTTCTCTCCAATTTTGTGGCAATACGAAATAATATGAAGTGCAGGTGAGAACCCTTGAACTGCAAAAACAGCAAATGAAAAGCTCCCGGAAGCCTTTGCAGGCATGTTTTAAACAGTGATGCAGTGCGTGTCACTGGAAGTCTGAAGCGTTCTTGCGAACAGTTAAGGAAAAAAGAAGATGAGTCACTCCGAGCTCCCACAGTTACTGCTGTCATGAAGGGTTTGAAGGCTCTCTGCTTCCAGGTGCTGCCCTGCTCGGCTCATGCCGTCTTCGTGGCATACAGTGCCCAGTCTGTCCTACACAAGGACTGATCCCAGTATTTACTTTCATGTTCTACAATGGAAATTATTATGTTGTAAGACAATTCCTGTGGAAAATAAAACATTTGTCAATAAAAAATGGGATTTACCAAGAGAACAACTTCAGCGGTTCACATGCAAACCAGTGATTGTGGTAAGTGATTTGAGTGCAAACCCTGATGAAATGGTGTCACTGTCACCACCCAGCAGCACCCGGCGGTGGCTTGTGCTGCCACTTCAGCAGGAGGGAAACATCAGTGCTGCACTGAAGTGCCTTGTCCCACCTGGGGGGCTCTGGGACTGGGGTCTGGTCTTCAGCTCATCAACAGCCAGGGCAGTCTCCCCTGCGGGCTGCCTGGCTTTATCCCCGGTAGCACCATACAGGATCCCGACAGCCCCAGGCATCTCCTCGGAGCGGAAAGTGCCCATCAGGAGCCATGGCACTCTGGGGTGGGGACGGGATGGAGTTGAAGCCGAGCTGGGCTCACAGGGGTGGCAGCACAGGTAACATCCTCGTGCCAACATGATGTTTCCTGAACCTCTAGACCCCTCCATACCAGACCTTGTCCTGCACTTCACGCCTGTTATGTCTTTGGGGTTGCTTTTAGTGTTTGCTGTAAAAAATGGGAGTTTCCAATTTAAAGAAGAAAAAAGTCACTGGATGAGTCAAGCCCTAGGTGTTTTCCATTGCATCACCACCACCATAGTGATGGTCCCTGGTCCAGCGACGTGGACAGCTTATAAACAATAACATTGTTTGAAAAGATATTAATAATTCTGTCAGATGCATTAACATTGCCCATTGGTTTCTAACAAACTGACACCTTTTTAGCTGAAAGAAATCCTTATTAGTTTTCATTTTGATGGCTTTTCCTGGAATAACTATAACTTATGTTTATTTCACATAATTTCTCCTGTCAGCAGTTATAAATAACTAGTTCATATGGAAATTATGATTCTGGCCTGTATATGCGTGTACCTTAAACATAGCACTGCCTCAGCGAGGGGGTAATGAATTGCCCGAGTTTTCATTGATGGACCTTTCTAATTTAAAGAGTGACTAAAAATGTATTTGCCAACAGTCTTCCTATCTTGGTTTTTACCGCTTTAAATACCAACAGCTCTATTGTATCAGTCTTTTTTATATAGCATTTTTCATACACTGTATCTCAAAGCACTTTACAGGGCAATTAATTACCTGGAGGAGAGTGACGGGATGCAGGCAGCAATGACGGCCATTATGCAGTCAACAGCATTCCCCACGCCGTGCTCCACATTTGCATCACTGTCATTTAATTTGTGGTGGTATTAATGGGAAGAGAGAGGGGGAGCAGGGTGGGAGAAGTGCCAGCGTGGCCGCCAGCAGCTCTCCTGTCTCCGCTCCTCCATGACAGGCTGCACGATGCGGCTCGCCACCAAGGAGTGATGGTCCTGGTGTGGGACGAGGGCAGAGGAGGAGGGGGCTCGGCACTGGGGTCCCCAGTGTGGCGGGGAGGCTGCAGGGCAGGGGCAGGTCCCCATCCCATCCCTGCTCTTCAGGACAAAATCCACTGAAAGGATGCTGCCTGTTGGCAGGACTCAGATTCCTCCATTGTTGGAGGAAATTCTGATGGTTCCCATTCTTTCCTCAAAATCAGAACAAAACAAAACATGTTGAAACTTCCCTATACAGTGAAAACAGCTCATTGGTTTTGCTGGAACGCTGAGACTCTTCCATTTTCCTTTCAGAGCATAGCTTTTCTATTATTATTAAAAGCACATAAAATATAAATCTATATATTTTTATGGTAGTAGAGAACCCTCAACATCAAGATCTGTAATTTCAATGTAAATACATTTGTTTTCAGTCTTAGTCAACTCACTGTTCAGTGAATTTCCTTCAGGGTTTTAAAAACAAAACAAAACAAAAAAAAAGAAAAGACTATTTGAACAACAAAAAATAAATCTTTGCAGGAATACTGTGTGGCAACCTTTAAGTATAGGCATAATATAACTAAAAATTATCTTTTAAGAGGAATTCTTGACTTTCTTAACCACCTTCAAAGCAAGTCCTTCACTTTGAAAAAAAGCATAAATAACTTTGCATACTCAGAAATATAAGCTTGATCAAAACAATTTCTGGTATGTAAAAAACACACTGAAATTTGTGCCTTCCCAATTCTTTTAAGTGCCCTTTCCTGCCACTGCCACATCATTTAGCCAGGCTGTGTAAAATACACCCAATCAATATCAGCATTACTCAAATTTTAAAACATTTGAGGAGTTTCTTGAGATTTTTGTCCATATGTTTTCATTACAGTTGACTGGATAATTCATAAAAAATTGTTTAGACAACACAATTTATCTGGTTTCTTCCCCCACCACATCTCCTGTCTACAAGTAGGCGATGTGATCCTTCATTCTTTTTTTTTTTAACTCCAGGAATTCTCCAGAAAATAATTCTCTCTGAACCAAAAATGTCATGGTCCTGATGATCAAGGCAAAGGATAACCTATCTTTTATTAACTAGCTGGCTTGTTGGTAAAAGTGAACTTGCTTTTGGGCACATATTGACCTGATAAAGAAGCCATGTCTTTGAAGCTTGTCTGCTTTGCCAACAAAGCCATTTGGTTTAAGACCTCTCCCTGCAGGCTTCACTTTTTAGGAATAGAAATGGCATTTCTGCAAAGATGTACACCATTCAAAATTTAATTTAAGTAAATACTTCATCATTCAAGCTTAAATTATTCTTTTTAAGTAAAACTCAACTCAAAACAAGTGGGATCAAAGCAAACTTTTAGGCTGAAGCCAAGAAAACTTTTGTACCCCATTTGTCCAGGACCCTCTCATCCTCTGGACTTTTCCAGCTTCCCAAGGCTGGCTGTGGTCAGATGCCGAGATCTTCCCAAGCAAAAAGAGTCATAAAAACATCGGCAACTAACTGGTGGAGGGCAAGTCTGTTGACTGACTGCAGAAATTAGTCCATCACATGACAAGGCTTATGCTATCGTAGCTGCAGAAGAGACTAATTGCTCAGGTACAGGCCAGGAAAGCTAAAGCTGGGAGGAAGGGGAGACCTGTGCTGTGCTGAAGGTCACTGGTGACCTGGCTTGCAGCAGCAATCAATCAGGGTGGTTGGGAGCTCTGTGGAGAGCCTGGCACCATGGAGCCTCCAGCAACGGCTCAAATGGATGACTTAACGATAGCTGCTGGGATGGCCGATTAGGCAAGGGTTCCCACACAGTGTTGCAGCAGTTAATTAAGTAGCCAGAACGATGGGGGCTGTGGAGCTGCCAACGAGGGGACAGAGGGTGAAGGAGAGCCGTCCAGCCCCCAGTGAGCGGCTGGGGCACCCTGGTCAAGCTCAGATGCCTGCGTTGGTGCAGCTGGGAGGGTCCCCAGCAAACTGAGCACTCTGGTGCAGCTGCAGAGCTCTTGGGTTCGCTGAGCTCCTGCATTCAAATCGGCCGCTGACAACTGAGGTGTGTGGGCTCAGCACGCAGCAGCTATTCCGCTGTCCTGATCTCTCTCAGAAGCACCAGCTGTTGTTTCATCTATCTTTGTGGCCAGCAATCTGCTACAGAAACTGATAGATATCATCCTTCTAAAAATAGCAACAGCAGATTTTCAACCTGTCCATGGTAAGAAAATGGTATGGGTAATAAAAGCGTCCCACTTGCCTGCGGCCGAGCCCCAGCATCCCCGAGAACAACCTCCCAGCTCCCAGCCCAGGGCAGTGGCTGTGCAGGCGCCCCACGGCCGGGGCAGCCGCAGCCACGCTGTCACCCCCTGTGAGCGGAGCCGTGGGGTTCCCTCCCTCGCTCGGGGCTGGGCTGAGCACTCAGCTGACACGGAACTGCCAGGCCCCGTCTTCCACCCGCCGCTCCCTGGCCCCGCTGCCGTCAGTGTGGCTGAGTGCAGAAAGCTCAGGTGGAAACAGCTCCGGTGGCTGGAAAGCTGTTGCTGTTCGTCTTGTGCAAATCAGAGGTTTGCATGGAAATCAAACAGCGATGGGTGGGCTAACTCAGTCCAATCAATCCCCCTCGCACACGCGGTATTCCCCATCGTACGTACCAGACGACTTCTCATGACCATTTAAGCAGTGGGAATGTGAGAGGGACGCTCCAAATACAAGTTTGGGGCAGCCTCCCCTTACCCAGGGCACCGCACAAACTCCTCTCCCAATGCAAACGGTTTGTTCAGCAGCCGGCAAAGCCCAGGTCAGACAGAAACTCGGCATGGCTCTCAGCAGGCTGTGCTGCTGTGGTGGCCCAAAATGCAGCACGGTGGCCCCGGCTGGCGTGCAAGGAGCCCTCCTGGGCTGCCAAATACCTTCCCACCAGAGCGCTGCCAGCACCAGTGCCCCTGGGACAAGCTCCCATGAGGCAATGTGGTGTCCCCGATCAACCCGCTCTCCCCAACCTGGCTCCCACTCCACACGGAGAACGTGCATGGAAATCTGCAGTGGGTGGTGGAAAACAAAGGGATCCTGCACTTGGAGCCATATGGATTGCACGTATATACAATACACAATAAACAACACATCTTTCAGTCTGGGTCTGTTTGAAACCTTCTGACATATGTTCTGCTAACAGTTTAACAAATTGATTGCTAATGTTATCCTGCTCTGAAATCTGGCATAATGTGCAGGAGGGGGAAAAAACCAAAACAAAAGCATTCCTACCTCAACAGAAATTCACAAGAAAAGCTATTAGAAAAGGCTTCAGGAAGCCTGACAGGAGAGAATTTCATGCCAATTTGTGTGCTCGTTGGAAAAATCATTTATTAAAAATAAGATATACCTTCATGTTAGTGAGATGAGGGTGTAAAACTGAGCTGGGTCTCCCACTGCTTCAGCTCTATAACTCAAGTTATATTCATCAGAGGCATATATTTAAATCATAGCTTACTTTGCTTTGTGTTCTGAAATTTATTAGCTTACTACTTAAATGTTTTATTCATTAGGCCATGTAAATAATGCATGGTTGTTTCCATGGCAATTTAACCCTTTCTCTCCGGGATGCCCGCAGATTTCCCATCTCTTGTGTCTGCTTAATTGCCACGATCAGATTTGCAGTTTTGTCTGCGTTGAGGCCATGGCCATTTTTCTCCTTTTTGTGGCAAATTCATTAGGAGGAAACTTTCCCATTTACAAATAAGATGTGTTCAGGCATAAAGAGGGAGGGGAAGGAACTGTTTGCCAGGTCATTTAGCAGAGTTTGGGCATAGCTAATGCTTCCAGTTCCTGCTTTTCACGGGGGTTGTGCTGCAACGTTACTCCCCATGCTGTGGCAACAGCAGGTCCTGGACTGACGTGGGTCCTTCTTCTGCCAGCTCCCTGGGACACCTTGGAGATCACAGTCCTGCAGGGAGGAGACACCGCTCTGCTCAGAGTGTGCATGGAGCGGCCAGCACTGGCAGCAAGGCTCTCCATGTGCCCAGGGCGCAGTTTGCTGTGGGGACAGGCTCTGGCTGAGTGGTCCATCAGCCTGTGCCCCCTTAGGGGAGCTTCTCCCTGGGAAGGCCAGCAGCAACACTTGGACCCACAGGCTACAGCACTGAGGCCCTGGGGCTCAGGCCACGTGGATGCCCACAATGGAGATGCTGTAGCCAGGGGAAGAATTTGGCAGCCAGGACCAGCTCACTACTGCAGGGTGGGTGGGACCCCTCCTCCATTATGTTCTGCCCATTAAATAGTCATGCTCTCTAATGCATGTTGAACACTTTGTTAGGATGCAGGAGTCTAATTTACGTACTGTTTAAAAGTATTGTACACACTACTTGGAGAATGAGGCTGGCAGTCCCACCCGATTCCCTCTTGCTTAGTAACAGGTAATGCTCCCCAACACACAGTTGTAAAAAACAACAAAAAAAAAAAGACACATACACACACATTCACTAAACAGGGAGGAAGGGCATAAACTGCCTTGTTTCTGTGTCCTTTGGCTTTCATTACCCAGCTGTAACCTATCCTCTAAAACCTCTTACACTAAACAGGACATCCTCTTTGGTTTACAATGATAAAACTCCCTGCAGTTGTCTCTGGAGTGGTGCACTTGCAGTTACACAGACCTCTTTATAGGCAGCAGTAACAGGCTGATTTAATTTACACCAGCAATATGCTTGGAGCCCATTCTTCCCCTTCTCTCTGCCTTTCCCCGGCCAGGCTACCCCTAGGTTTGAACTGGGAAGCCTCTCCCAAGGCAAGTGATGCTGCATCCTTGCATCTGCTGCATCCACTGCATCCCTGCCACTCCCACAGCACTGCTGCACAGCCAGCACTGGTGTTTGCAGTTGTATTGTCCCACTGCCGCTCTGCAGACAACATCTCCAATCCACATGCCCTGTGCTTATGGAATAGGTGTCATCTGCCCGGTGTCAGCCTGAGGAGCCCCTTGGGAGCAGCCTGCAGGGCTGCACAAGCACTCCTGCTGCCCAGCCTTTCATCTGAACCAGAACCTACAAGTGACAAAGCAAGGAGGTTTGCGAGCATTTCAGAAGTAAGAGTAGAATTTAAAATAATCTGCATGTGTTCAGCCATACTCTGAAACCAATTAGGTGCAATTCAGTAAAGACAAACAGAGTAGTTCTACATGGAAGAAGAAAAATCAAACACAAATGCGGAGAGTGGATTGCTGCTTGAGTCAGCAGAAGATGGGGAGGATCCAGGGTTTGCAACAACCACTGCAGCTGTCAGGAATGTGATGCTGTGTTACAGATCCTATGCTAAGATGCAGGGAGAACATATTCCACATTTCTAGCCTGAAAGAAAATTCAGCTTTAATCCTTGCAGGAAAGGTCTCAGCTTTCCTTTTTAGAGGGAAGCAGAAAATAGAAAAGAGTCCAGGGGCAACACAAAACCAGCAGGTTTAGAAAGTGCAATGCACAATGAAAAACTGGCAGGGCTGGAACTATTTAGTGTACAGCAGAGAAGCTCTCCCAATTAAAGCCTTTGAGTACACAAAAGTTTGAGACAAAAAGGGATAGTTGTCCTTTTTTCTTGTATAACAGGAAGGACAGAAATGTGCCAACTTCACAGGAAGGAAAATCTAGTGAGATAAGCCAGCAATTTCAACCCATAAGCAAGTTATACCTAGTGTCACAGCACTATCAAATCTAGCCAGCTGCAACAAGGCTTTTACCATCCCATACCAGGTTAACTTCAATAAGTAGTTAACACACCTCACCCCAGCACAGCCACCAATCCCCCACAAGGCTTCAACAGTTCATCTACTGTTTGTGCTGTCTCTTCATACTCTTCAGGCCAGCCCTCCCTGCTTTTTGACTCTGCTGCATCCTTCTCCTTGTCTCACCCACCTCCAGGGCACTCTCTCACCCCACCCACTACTTCCAGAGCACCCCCAATCCTCCTCTTCCATACCCCTCAGAGCTATTTAACCACTTAGCAGCAACCAGCCACAGCTGCACCTTATCCACATCAGCCAACCCATAGCCCCTGAAGCCAGCCCACAGCTGTATATTATCAATGTTAAGTAACCCAGCTTCATTCCTCTACACCCTAGAGCAGATAATAGGCTATGGACAGTCACTGGAGGGGTTTACAGACTGGTTAGAGAAACATCTGCAAGGAATCATCCAGGAATATGTGATTCTGCCTAACTGTAGAGAGACAGATCAGGTGATCTTTTGAGGTCGGTTCTAGTCTTACATGTCTATAATTCTTTGCATAAAAATGACAATGAATGTCCCCAACTCAGGAAGACAGCTAGTTAATGTCCTGCAAATGTGAGGGTGTATAAAGCAGAGGTCTTTCAGCCCAGCAGCTCAACCAGGACTTCAGATGGCCTTTGTTCCACAGGCCAGCAGCAGCAGGTAAGCTGTGGTTATTATTGCTGCTCAGCTGGAAGAACATCTGGAGGGAAGCCAGGATGTGACCTCCAGTTTGATCATTTGTGTTGCCTCTTCCAGTGCTGCCTGCCTGGTGACACAGAGCACCTTCCTTCCCAGAAATCGGGGGCCCAGAATCACCCTTTGAGTTTCCCCAAAATGCAATGTAAGCCCATAAAGCAAACTTCCTGGGAGCGTGGGGTAACCAGGGGCCGCTCTGACATACGCATTTGAGCCACAGACAGCGAATGGATTGAGTCATGTTATTTCAGACCAGATTAAGTTGATTTTTAAAATGTAACCATCCTACAAGAATCTTTTCCATATAAAATACAGCCAGGAACCAGGTAGAGGTTAGGGGAGAGAAATCATTGAGCTCCACAGATCTGAATAGCTGAGATCAATCACCATGAGCCATGGAGATGAGATTTGGGACAACATCCCCGCACAGGCCTTCAGAGGCTTGTAGATCTGCCCAGCCGTGCTCTCGTCCGTGATGGATGGTAGGAGAGATCTGCTTTTCCTCAGAATTGGCTTTGACTTAATTCACTCTCGGCATGGAAGGAGCAAAACAAAGGATGAACAATCGGATTTCCCATTTAGCACCTGGCTCTTCCACCACTGAGCTCCTTCCAAGCACCACCGCTCTGCCATGGCCGCACTGCCACAGCAGCAGACATAACCTCCACGTTACCGGTGCCGGCAGTGAGGCTGCCCCCCTGCCAGCCACCACGGGTGGGCGAGCAGGCGGGCGGGCAGGCGGGTGGGCAGGCAGGCAAGCCCATGCCACAGAGGTTGGAGGGCAACAGGCTGCTGGACAGTGGGAGCTGCACCCAGAGCCCATCTGGCTGAATGGGGTGTACTGACGTCTACCAGGTCCCAGCCTGAGGGGCCTCACCCATGTCCCCTGAGGTACCACAAGGAAACCACCATCTCTTCTCTCAGACTTCCCATGTGTTTTCTCTCTTGATAGTTTCAGGAAGGGTTCACACCTTGCAGCCCCTTACAGTGCTGTGATGCTCCACTGTGCCCATTTAATAGGCTGGCTGCTGCCATGCCCCAGTACTTGCTGTCTTCCTAATGCAGTTTGCCCAGAAATTATTTTTTTTCTCTCTCTTATTCCCTTCAGTTGCTGCTAATTTTTGTTGTTTTTCTACGAGCTCTGTCCTACCACCAGCACCATTCCGCAGTGCCCTGCTGCTGGGGTCCCAAGCAGGTGGCCCCTGGCTGAGGGTGCCCGTAGGTGCAGGTGAAGCACCGGTGGTGTGTCTTCCATGGGAGCCGAGTGGTGAAACGTCAGGCTGTCACTTGTGCTGAGAGGGAGGCAAGCTGTGTGTCATCAGAAAGCCTAGCGAATTCATTGATCTTCCTGAGAACATCAATCTGTCTTTCTAATACCGCAATCAGGTGTCTCACAGAACAATTTGCTGAGTGACAACACTCACAAAAACATGTTCGCTTCCCGCCCGGCTCCCCACAGCCAGAAATATCCTCGACAGCGCTTGCTGGGTGCTCAGGGCTGAGCACCCTTCTTCTGCCTGGGTTTAAAGCTGCTCAGAGCAGGAAGGTTTGATGCTGGGGCTAAGCCATTGGCCTCTGTTCTGTGTCAAATGGATCCTGAAAGGCAACACCAGCAGAGAGGAGTCATCGTGGCAACAGCCAACGCTGCCTGCAAGCAGCATGAAGGTCCCACTGCTGCTTGTGCAAGTGCTGGGCACATCCACGTGCACTAGTGCTTGCACATGCTGGCCCACAGCCAGGCTTCCACAAAACATGGTAGGCTAAATACAACTCAGGGAAAGTGCCAGCTGAGTTTATTATGTTGCAGCGTCTGCTCCTGCAGTCTGTCTTTTACTTTCTTACCAGCTATTTTCTGTACAAGTAAGCATGTATTAAGTTTGCAGGACATAACAAACCTTGTGATGCCAGGTTGCCGAGGCTGCTATTAGCCACAGAACTCCAGCAGCACACAGCGTAATTCATGTGATTCAAATGGATGTATTTTATTAACAAGGCCATGCTGATTGCCTGTTAAGTAGCTCTATGTTAATAACCTGCTGCAGATGCCCTTCTTAGGGAGCCATGTTGTACTTCCACAGCTGCTCCTCCAAGCTTGAGCACCCAAAGACACCATCTCCCCGCTGTCATGTGTGCCTCGGGAAGTCCCCCAGTGCTCCCTATGCCCCCATTGCATCAGGCTGAGCCTCTGTCACCCTCGGATCTGTCAGGGAAACTGAGCCATTTGTCCCCAGCACTGTGATATGCTGGGTGCAAGCTGGGAGGAGGAGGACAGTGGAGTGGGAGTGTTGCTGCTCTGCTTTGGAAGCACCTGCCCTGAATTCACTGCTTGAAATGTGTGACAACAGCGTCCCTTTCTCCTGCACCCCCATATGTAATGATGGCACCTGGAGCCTACAGCAGGAGCTTGGAGCTGGTGTCCCTGCATGAGCTGTGCTTGGTTCTTATCCTCCGTGGCAGGAGCCGAAACCCTCCCATGAGATTTCATTGCTCCTGCCAGAGCAGAGCATCCGCTCTCCTGCTTCGTTAAGCTGTTCACACGCACAGCTCCCTTCAAATACTGCTGACAGGTTTGCAATCCTCCTGCTTTGTACTAAATCAGCCCCGGGGAGGACATGAGTGGTGCTGTGTAGTTGTCATGTGCTGCTGGTCCGTAGAATTATTTTGGTGGAGCCTGTGCAGCGCTCCCAAAGGGGAACAGAGTCCTCAGCTGGGGCTCCTGTGTCGCCTCTGGCAGTTACCTGGGCAATGCTGCCCGTGCTGCTGCCTGCAAGTCCTGGATCCGGAGGCAGCACATGGTGAATGTTCATCTCTGGCTGTTGGGCTCGAGGGGCAGGCAGGCAAAGCATCACCCTCCTTGCAGCACTCACCAAAACACTGGGCTGTCTAAGCTCTATTTTGTAATTAGCAATAACTAACCTGCACTGCATCCTCCCACACGAGCTGGGTTCATCATGCAACCCTGCTCTGAGGTCTCAGCCATGTTCCCACACAAGAAAGATCTCAAAGTTCATGAGAGCTGGGGGCCCTGACTGCTCCAGCACCTGCCCAAGGCTGAGCCAGCGCTGCTTGCCCACATGCCATGCAGGCACCGGTTCCTCCACTACAGCCGTTGTACTGGGACAGTCCCCAGCCCCACATCATGTCTCTTGCTAGGGAGAGGGGGACGCGATTTTCATCCCCTCCAGCGTACCCAAGGCAGGCAGTGGCAGGTTTTCCTCTCCAGCCATGCACCCTGGGGAGCAACTTATTGCTGAACAATTCTTAAAGGGTTTTGAAAAACAAGCAGCCGCATAAAGGGTTAACAGTTTATTATATTTTTTCTGAGTGATTTTATCACTGTCGTTAGAACATTCATTGAACTAAGTGAGAAATCCATCAAGACGTGACAGCAATGTGCAGACTAATGGCTGTTAGATGGTAATAATTTTTAATATGATTTTTATTTCACTTAATTTCATATGTGCTTGACAAAAGGTCCCGTGTCACTAGGGAGCTATGTGGAACTGGGAATACGCTGATGTGAAGGTCTATTAAACCAAGTGTTTGAAGTATTTTTAAGTCCCAACTTCAGAATTCCAGAGAAAACTCCTGCTTTTTAACCTTTTTTGGCAAGAAGTCAATGAGCCAGCAGGAAAACACAGAGTGCCAGCTCCAAGGGGTGGATCACCTTTACGGGAATGCTGTGTATTTCTCAGCTCAAACTCATTTCTCCAGAGCTTCTCTTAAATGCCTGATGCAAAGAGCAGCTGACTGCTGCACCCTGGTAACTCCTCTTGCCTGGATGTCTGCACAAGTTTGTCCTTGTTTTGGGTTCAGAGATGTGGGACAGCCCAATGAAGCAAAATTCCCTAAACCCCTGGGAGGCAGCTCTGCCCAGTGGTCACCTCCGTGTCTCTTTCTGCTGCAGCAAGCTGTAGAAAATAATGTTTGCAAAGAAGTTTGTGATCAGCTGCTGACAGGCACCGCTGCAAATTAGTAATTAATATTACTGCCAATAAAACCTGCCTCAAGGAACAGAAATAGGAAAGGCCACTACTGAAGCACTACAGTGTCATCCCCTAAAACGGCACATCAGTGCTACTGCAATTGAGATCTAAACCCCACTTCACCCGTCTGCAAACCTGAGAAAGTTCTTCTTTCATATGTCTCGACATGTCTTTATCTTGTCTATTTCAAAGGTCAGGAAGTGGAAATAAACCCCAATTTCCAAAAACGACATTCCCTTGACAAAGTGTTTTGTTGTCAGCGAATATGGAGCCAGACCTTTCATCTGGGGACTTCATGTTGCCACCTGGTAAAGTTAGAATGCCCTTGGACAGCTGAAGACAAACCCACGGCTTCACCTCCACACCGCCACCAGCAAGGAAAGGTGTGACAAGGAGTTTTCTAATGCACATCACATCAGTCAAACTTCTCTTACCTGCAGCCTGTCATGGCTTTTTTCCAAAGGGAAATGCCAGAGGAGACTCTACTGCAGAGGGGAAGGAGCAGAATCAAGGGCTCTTGGGGCACGAACAGTGCCAGTGCCAGAAACAAAGCCAAACACTTTACTTCTAAAATAAATATGGAAAAAAAATTTGGATTAGTTAAAGACTAAATCCTCACTCCAAGTTGCTGACTTCCATTAATACACTTTTGTACCATGCTCTAACATCACTTCCAAGGATAAAATCTGCCTTGGTCTCCCACAGGTGCCTCTCCATGCTTGCTGTGGGAGCCCACCAGAGCCCTGACACCCATGGGAGGAGCACTGTCACCCACACACCCTGGAAAGGCCAAGCCCAGCGTGTCAGAGCTCCAGAAGATCCCAATTCATCTGCTTTCCTAAACACAATATTGCTCTGGTTGCTGCAAATACAGCAAATCCTCTCATCCATCATCTTAATCCCGGACACTAGGATTCAAAGCAGGGAGCGCAGACCCAGGAAGACTTTTCCCCACAGATCATGTTATAATTAATGCTGGAAGACCTGTGAGCACCTTGCACAATAGCAGAGCTTCTCAGTATTAATTGCAAGAACGCAAAAATGTCGCTGTGCCTTTAAAACAGAGGGAGGGTGTACATGTACGTGTGCACGCGTGCTTAAGTATATAATATATAATATTTGTAGTAAGAGTCAAGTATGGAAGCTATACATTCCCCTGATAAATGGGAGGCTTAATAGAAAAGCCCGAGATAGATAGATTTTACACGATATGACACTGGTTTAAGAAAGCAATATCAACCATTGTTTAATGTAATAAAAAGCCAGAGGTGTAAGAAATGATGGTAATTCTATTGTAACTGAACTTGAAGATCCCTGTCAAATATGAGTGTGAATGTGGCAGTTATTTTAGGTATGTTTGTAATCTTTGCAGGCGTTTTGTCAAGGAGGCACTGTGATATTAGTAAGAGTGCACAAAGGCTCGGCAATGGTGTCATGCACAATTAATGTCCCCAGGTAGCAACTCCATTAGTCTTATGAAGTGAGCTCACAAATGGGAATACTAATGGGGACGCGCCTTGGGGCATTTGCTGAGCTTACTGCTAGTTTATTTCATACCCTTTATGCTCAACACAAAATTTACCTAGCCTGGATTTAAAATGTGTCTCATTACACAGGCAGCATCCTTTTACTTCAGTGCTTCCCTTTTAACATGCAAGATTTGCAATTCTAATCATATCAAAACCTGACTACTCTTGCTAAAAGGGAAAAAAAGGGATAAATAAATGGAAAAAACAATCTTACGATAAAGACTGTCTGGGGTTTTAATCTTCCTTGACAGGTTTTTTTCATATGTACATACTGGTAGCACATGTGTTCCCGTTAGTGGCTGCAGGGACTTGGAGCTGCAGGCAGCACAGCCGGCAGTAGCAGATTTGGGGCACGGGACGTGGACCTCGGCTCCTGGTTTGCATCCCGGCCAAAGGAGGATGCAGGGCTGGGCTTCTGCGTCGCCTGAGCTCTGCGCTGCAGGAGCCATGAATGGAAACAGCAGTTTCTGGGCTGGGGCTGCCTGGGAAGGTGCTGCACATCGGCGGGGCTGTTGTGGGCAGACACGGCTGGTGTCCAGGCAGCCCTGCCTGGGGGCAAGGCCATTGCCACCCTGAGACTCACGGCACAGGGGAGAGTGTGTGCTATTACCTGTGCAAGCACTGTGATCGCTGTCTTGCTAGTTCCCTTCCTGAAAGCTTGCAAGGGCTAATACCCAAACAGTTAAAATGCTGCCACTTCCTACCTGCAGAAACTGAACAACTAGTTTATGTTAAAGAAAGTAAATCTTCTCAGCAAAGAAGATATGCTGGAAATAACCTGGAGGGACATCAGAAAGGCGAGAGTGACACCTTGTCCCTCTCCTGTATCACTCCCTAACCCCTTCTCTGGGCCCTGTCCCAGCCAAGGAGCAGCCAGGCTGTCCCCATCCCTTTGCAGGCAGCGGTTCCCGGTAGAACCGAGCCCCCTTGGGTTCTGTGTGAGGGAGACGGCCCCTGCCTGCAGAGCTGCCGCCTGAAATCACATCCCAAAGGATGAACTGCTATCCTTGCTTTTGTAGAATAAACTGAAATAGTGAGAAATAACAAGCATTTGCTGAAAAGTCTGGAGAATTTGGGTTTATGTCCTCCTCTGCCGCACATCTGCATGCTTACCTGGTCCTTCCCCAGCATCCCTCTGCTCACAGGGAAGGAAAGCATCCTGCTCCCGGCCCAAGGTCTCAGCAGCCTGCCCTGCTCACAGCGCCCTCCTAGGAAGGGGCATCTCCTACTTTGGCAGAAAAACTGTCGTGCCACCAAAGCCACCAACTGAATGCCATAAACCTTGCAGGGCGATAGACCCTGGCAGGGTGGGCATATCAAGCAAACTGTGACAGCTTAAAAACCCATGTATGCAAATAATCAGAGTCTGGAAAGCCAGGCTCTGCAGCCACCGCCTGCTCGCCTGGGAAAACGGGTTCCATTCCCAATACTGAATGCCCCCTAGTCAATAGCTGGAGCAGAGCCAGCCATAGCAGTGCCCTGTGGTGGTGCAGCCTCCCCGGAGCACCCGCAGCCGGGACGGTCCAGCCTGCAGATGGGCTGGAGGAGCAGCGCCTGATGCTGGCTTTCCCAGCACCAAAATGCCAGATGAGCCCTGGACAGATTTATTTCCAAATCCTGACTCACTCACAGTATTGGATTTGTAATCACAGGCTCCAATTTTAGTGGAATAAATATACTAACAAAACTAATAGTTTGTTAGCTGCAAGGTAGGGACAATCAAAGTGTCTGAAGTGAAATACATGGCTCCTCAGGAGAAACCCCTACATGATAAAGACATTTAGAGTTTTATTTTTTTAAATAAATATATAGTGAGGTGTCAAGCTGTTTCCAGCGCATGCCGCTTGCTTGCGCTGCATGTGTGCGTGCACCCAGTGGGGAGGGAGGATTTGGAAAGTTCACCGGCATGTAACTGTCTCCAGCCACTGCACGAGCTGCACTGGGAGAGGACATAAACCAAAATGACTCCTCGGGAACCCAGAGGAGAAGCAGGAACTGTTTGGTGGAGAATTATAGCTATGGGTGAAATTAGATGTACTCAGAGCCCCAAGGCTGAGAGAAATAAAAAGCATTTTAAATGGAGTGTAGAATTCATATTCCTCAGTCACTTCCAATAAATAAATCCTTGACAATTTTTTCTGTAAACAGTGGTTACACTTTGCTCTATTGTCTCCATGTTGCACATTCCAGACAGGAATGTGGGCTCTCCACCCCAGCCAGGATGCACTCGGCCAGCACTGCCCAGGGCAGCATGGCAGAGGGCTGGCAGGCTCTGCATGGAGCCTGTGGGCTGGCTACCACAGGGGCTTGGGGACTCAGCGTGCAGCTTGTGGCATCAAGCACTCAGTTCCCTCTGCGACTCACATGTTTCAAGTGCCTCCTAAAAATCTGAATCCATGTGACCTCCCCTTTCCCTTCAAAACGCTGACGCCCCGTCAAGCAGCAGACCTGTCTGGAGCTCCTTCATGCCTTGGAGCAATTCCACTGCAGCAGCAACAGCAGTCCTGATGGGGCATCCTTGGCAGGAAGGGTGCCCACCCCCAGCGCTGTGCCACACAGCATCCTCGGGCTGTGCAGGCAGCACCACAGCCCCCTGTCCTCCCCAAGCAGCAGCGCTGCACCTCTGACCACGTACGATCCCACTCTTTCTGTCACCAACACAGCACCATCACCAGATGGGACCTCTCATTGCTCCTCAGGACCTCTCCAGCCACCAGGTCCATGGGATCCTACAGAGCTTCCCCATGGCAGGAGCAGTGCAAAGCCGCCCCCCCCCCCCCTCCCCCCAGCTGGTTATGAGGCAGCACACGCTGCATGGCCCCTCTCTCTGGCTGTTCAAATTTCCATTTCATGAACAAATGAAGCATTTTATACTTTATGACTTCCCCACAATGGCAGTCATCCCATTTCACCTGTCTGGGACAAGAGATGATGGAGGGAAAACGAGACCATCAGGCTATTGGCAGCCAGCACTGAGCACGCAGGAGGACACTTTCACATTCACTTAACTTGCATCTTTTATTAAGAAGAAAAATAATTCTTAGGGCAGTAATAACGGGTCTTCTCCTCCATGGGGCTGTTGAAGCAGGAGACAAGCTGGGCACATCAGTACACAAGATGGGGAATACCCAGATATGGCTTTAGCTGAGTCCCCAAGACTGCCATGTCAGTGCAGTTTGGGGATGCTGCCAGAGCACATGTGCAGCCCTGCGTGATCCTCGGGCAGGAGCTGCTGGTGTGGCATCTGCTCCTGGGGCACAGAGAGCTGCCATTGCCCCAGGGGTGAGCTCCCGTGAAGATGTGGTGGGTCCCCATTCCACCCCGGCACTCAGCAGCTTGGGTGGCCCCCAGATGAAAAGCTCCCTGAGCCTCTCCAGAGGGCACTTCAGCAGAGAGTGAGAAGCTGCAGTGCAGGGTCACTCACAGAAATGCCACGTTCTTGGGTCAATTGCAGGGAATTATGTCTTCAGACCCTGTTATCCATCGGCCAACAAGCCCCCAGAGAGCTGTTGTGTGAGCAGCCAGGCTGGGAGATCAGGGCTGGAAGGATTCCTGTTCGCTGCCACCGACGTTCACTGTGAAGGAGGCTGCAGCACGGCAGCTCCAATAACACCTGCAGCCACTGGAAAAATGCATGAAATGCTTTTCTGCTGAAGGAGGCATCTTTGCCAGGTCTGAAGTACTTTGTGAGGGGTGGCAAATCCAGCCACACTGGTGATTGAAAGCTGACATGCATCACTCTGGGGTTTATTCTTGTTTGGAGCAGTTAGGCATTATTTTTACCTGATTGAGAATAATTGATCTGAACAGCTGAGTAGTTGTCATCTTTGTTCAGAATTTCATTTTGCAGCAAACTTTGATATTCATTTTGACTTTGAAATATTTGGTAGTGTTTGCCTTCTTTTTGAGGGCTTGCCCTGAACTTCACTGGGGGAAGTCTCTTGTCCCTGGGGGATTCCTCTGAGTGGAATACCAAAGGTCAGGTATCTCTGATAATCTCGGTGATTGTTTAGTAATTGCTGTTGTAATAACAGGACCAAAGGGTTGCAGCCAGGTTCATTGTACCAGAAACTGCACAAATGCACCAAATACAGGATCCTTTCCCCCAAAAGGTTGGCAGCCTGCTGAAGAAAGATGTTTTTGTGCAGTTAATAATATGGGGTCGTTTCTGCTGCACTTCAGAGAGTAAGTAGTACTACAGCACCTCGATGCAACTCCAGCAACAGGAATCTGAAAAGCAAACACAAATACAAACAGTACTAAAGGGATCTTGGAAAAACAGCAAAACTGCCAGAGGAGATGATTCAGGTGTGTTTTCCTTCCTTTTCAGAAAAGAGATTTTAAAATTCTCTAGTAATTTTAAAAGAAAATTAAAACTTCTGCAATATACTTATTAAACCATGACTAGCAAAAGAAGATGAAGAAACTGAGATGTGGAGACAATGGATTCAGCCCCATGCTCAGTCATTTATTTTTGGCTAATTAAAAGTGTAAGATTTTTTTATTATTATGTACTGTTTGCCAAGTTCATTATTTGCTCACCTATAAATCATCTTCAGTAGCCAAAGGTAAATTCCCTCTCTGTGGTGAGGCTGCCGTTAGTATGTGTCACAAACCTCCGTCCATGGAGCTGTTCCTTGCGCTGCGCCAGTGCCATAGGAACCGCAGGACCCCTGAGACCTTGTTGATGCTACAGGAATGGGAGAAAGAACATGCAAAGCACCGCTCTTTTCCCCACTTTGCATGTGTCTCCCCGGCCTCTCTGAAGTTAGCTTGATCTCTGTTAATTCTTCTGCTAATTGTTCCTACCCAAGGTGTGCAGGACCAGCCAGGTACAGAAGCCTGTTCTCTACCAGCTCCACTGCCTGACTGCCTGTGCTGCTGGCAAATTCACATTCACCTGCGATGGGAAGTGCTGCAGTGCCCAGACCAGGGAGCCTCATTTCAGAGCAGGGGTGGCGTGGAGCAGGTGAGTTCCCTGGAGAGACGGGTGGGAACGATGGGCAGACTCACCTCCACCTTGTCCTGGCTTCCAACAAATCTGCTTCCAGCCCCAGGGAAGAAAAGTACCAGAGGAAACCTGTGCTAAAACAGCAGAATTGCCGATATCTTTCTCTGCAAATGACTCCCAGGAGCATCAGCAGAGCTTTAAATCTTTCAAAAGGGTTAGACAGCTGTCAGTCTGTAGAAATCCATGTTCCTCTCTCCTTCTTTCAGGTCCTTTTTCCACAAATCTGTTTTCCATCACCTGGGATTCAAGAGGCAGGAGAGATATGAAAAGCTTTTGCCTTCTGTTCTGGAACCACCATTTGGGAAACCCTAAGGAGCTCTGCACAAGGAGTAATGAGGAATATCTACATTGTCCATGTAACATCAGTCCTTGACGCTGAAGCCTTCCTTTAGGTTGACATGGTGCCAACAAATTTACCAAACTTTTTGTAACTAGCAAGTTATTGAGTGTCACTTTAGTACAGTGTATGTGGAAAATGCATGGAAGGTGCCAAGAATGCCGCATAGTCTTTAACTATTACATTAAGCATCTGCTGCTGCCATTTATGGATCAGATAGCATTTTACTCTTGAGATATTTGATTTTATTACCTTCTAGGGAGAGAGCCAAACAAGTGTTCTTATTGATTTGCACATTAAATATATTAGTAATAAAACAACATCTCTGTAAACCAATTGTAAAATCAATATTAATTGGTACCAAAATATCACAAGTAGTTGAATTACAATTAAAGAGGGTAGCTTCAAAGTCTCCCTACCAATCCAGAAGTGATGCACACCAAAGGAGGGACAGGCACCAAATCTGAGCAGAACAACAATATTCAGAGCAATTAACAGCTGTTCCAAGTAAAACATGAAGAGATACTCAGATTCGTTTGAGGAGAGCAAGGGTCATTGAGATTCAGTTCATGGATAGTAGTTCACTTTGTCTGCATGGGCACATGTTCAGCTGATTAAATCTTGTGGGAACAGATCCAAACCTTGCTTATGTCTTTGTCTACAGGACAGCTCTTGGGTCTGCAGAGTCAATTCGGGCTGAGCTGTGAGGCTGTGGACCTGATCCACTGCTGACAGGGTCCTAAAGCCCAAAACAGAGCCTGCAAAACATGAGTGGTGGGAGCAAAGAGCTCCTCGGAGAGAGCAGAGTCCAAGGAACATCCTCTGCACTGACAATGAAACTGTCTTGTCCACATAGATCGAGTCCGGGCATCTCCCAGGCCAGCAGCACGTGGAGCTGGTGCCCATGAGTGCCCAGATGAGACATGCGCAAGAGGTTTCGGGCTCCAGCACTCTGCAAGCACAGAGGATGGGCAGTGTCCTGCTCTTGGAAGAGGACAAAAAGAACACTTCCCGTGAATGTAAGAGGCATTTTATAATGATGATGCAACGATCAAACAAATCTGCAACAAATATATATTTGATGCCCACTATTTAATGCACAGGTAAGAATAAGACTTGCAGCAACAGCTGTTGCTCGGTACCCCATAAATGACACTGCGCACAGTCAGGGGTCTTTTCCTCCTCTGGATTTACATGCACATCATGGTACCAGAGGTACTTGTAATTCAAGAAAAAAATTTGAAAGTCTGCACTGGTCCTGATAGTTCTTATTAAAACCAAATCACTCTCCCTCTTGCAACATCTGACATTATCCAGGCTGCTAACACAGCTCACCTTCTTCCTGGAGTTTATTTGCTTTTCATTGCAAGTGCCAGTTCTCAGGAATAAAGAATATGGAAATAAAGAGATATGTCTGTCTTCCTTTCCTCAAAGTGGTAACTTCTGAGCACTTTCTCTTCTTGATGTTCACGCTCCAGCCCAAGCTGCGTGTAATGTCACTGTGCACACCAGTAGGGATTCAGACACCAGGACCCACATGGGCCCAGGTCCTCAGGTGGTGTAAGTCAGCCTTGCTGGCACTCCCCTGGCTGTCACCACTTGGGGAATCTAGTCTGTGCTTCCTACAGGAGCAGGAAAATGCTGTCTAAATAACCCTTGTCTTGGCACCTGTCACAGCACTCTCCAAACTATCAAGCTGCAACAACATCTTTTACCATCTCATACCAGCATACTCTTCATGCCAGTCCCTCTGCTGCCTTTGCCTCATCCAGGGTATGTGTTTTCTCTCTGCTTCTTCCTCTCTCACCTTCTCTTCCTCGGCTGCTCTCTCTTCATTTGCTCTCAACCACTTAACCAGCCACAGCTGCACCTTATCTACATCAGCCAACCCACCGCCCCTGAAGCCAGCCCACAGCTGTATGTTATCAATGCTAATTAACCAGCTTCATTCCTCTACAGGTGCCCGTAAGGTTGATGGGGTGTAAATCATGACCACACAGCAAAGGTGACAGCACCCAAGTACCGCTGAACCTGCTCCCATGTCAGTAAGCACCTCCTGTGGCCCCAGTGATCCAGGTACCCTCTCAGGAGAGCTGCAAAGACATATCTCCTTTTTGGCTGTATCTCCCCATTTAGGAGACTCCTGAGACAGCCATGGTCCATCCCTACAGGGTGGGTCACAGCTTGCCTCTGCCCTGCGGCCCATGGAGACCCTCTGGGAAGGATCTACCCAACACACTGAATGCAAAGCGGTCACCTCAGCCTCCCCCCCGCACCGGGGATCCACACTGCTCTCATCAAGATAGAGAGAAATACTGTGCCAGGCCTGGGTCGGAAATTTCTGCATATTAATTATCTGAACAAACTGTCAGCAAACAAGTTAGAGTCCGAAAACTTCTCAGAAATGATATGGTGAATAATTATAAATAATTAATGACATTGAAAAATGTTCATGAAAAATTCTTCAAAAATACATTATTTATTACAATTATTCATCAAGTTCTGTTTGACATAGATTTTCCTTTATTTTTTCTTAGTAGTTACTCTATTGTGAAAGTTTAAAATGTTTAATTTAGTGGCATTATATTTTATTAACTTTTTTTGCTTCAGGGCCTGCAGAAATTTTGCATTAATGATTTGTACCTTGATAAATAATTACAACAGACCATTGTGGTTCAAGCATATTCCAGAAAATGGGTGTTCACAAAGGCACTGCGAAGTCCTTTCCTGGTCTTTAAAGGTGACATTTTTAGAAAAGTGTGTCCCCTCCCTTCCCTGACTGTCAGAGACAAGGTTTGCAGGGGGAGCACGGGTGGGCTCTCCTGCATCGGCTGCCCTGCTTGCAGGGGGAATGTCCTCCAGGAGCCGAGCA